>NC_057810.1:605977247-606277247 GCF_018294505.1 Triticum aestivum | reverse complement strand
TCTGATCTAGGGTTACTTCTGATGGTTTCTCTATTTATAGGAGTTTTTGGCGTTGGTTTCACGCGAAGATAGGCCTCGAGGTGAGGACAACACACCGGGGACAAGACGGGCCCACCAGGCGCGCCCCGGTGTCTTGTGCCCTACTCCTTCACCTTCTGGTCCTTCCACGAAGCTTTAGGGGTCTCTTTTGTTACAAAAAAATCGTCAAAAAGGTTCACCTCATTTGGAGAACTTTCATTTCTGCATAAAAAACAACACCATGGTAGTTCTGCTGAAAACAACGTCAGTTCGGGTTAGTTCCAAGCAAATCATACCAAAAGCATATAAAATTGTTGTAAACATGGCATGAATACTTCATAAGTTATAGATAAGTTGGAGACGTATCAGCATCCCCAAGCTTAATTCCTACTCGCCCTCGAGCAGGTAAATGATAAAAGAAATAATTTATGAAGTGTGAATGCTAGCAAAGTGCACAAGTTTGAGCAATGATAATTTCAATCACTTTTCCTGGCATCATAACAGCAACTCTTTCTCATAAAACTTCTCATGTTAAAGTAGTAACCAATTCACATGTTAAGGTTCAAATAATGAATTCTCTTGAAACTCAACAACCTATGTTCTCAGTCACCAAGCAATTGTAATTAAACTTATTCAACAGAGTTTAAGTAAGAGCTCCACATACTCAACCATCATATAGTCTTCTATGATTGCTAACACTCACTGCATACACATGAGCAAAACGTTTCAACCGGACACATAGAAAGATAGGGGCTTATAATTTCGCCTCCCAACGTATCACCTCAAGGGCGATGTCAACAATAATAACTAATGCTACCCATATCCAACTGGATATATGTGCCTAAATCTTTCCTCACCACATGATGCTTGCCAAAAGAGAAAAATAAAAATGAATAGAGAGAAAAACTTTGGCTCTTTGCATAAAACTAAATACTGAAAAGTAAAAGATAGGCCCTTCACAGAGGGAAGCAGAGGTTGTCGTGCGCTTATTTATTTGTATGCTCAACCCCTTAGTGCAAAAGAACATCACATTATATTGCCCCTTGTGATAGCAACCTTTATTATGCAGTCTGCCGCTTTTATTCTTCGCCATCACAAGTTTGTACAATGCTCAATTTTCTCTTACATTAAATGATCTAACACTTTTAGAAGCAATTTTTATTGCCTTATTGCACCGATGACAACTCACGTGAAGGATCTTGCTCAATCCATCGATAGGGGGCAAGCACCACATGTTGAAGGATTTATGACAATATAACTTCTATGTGAATATGAAGAAACATAAACCGTTATGTTGTCTTCCTTGTCCAACGTCAACAATTTTGGCATATAATATTTTGATGGGGGCTCACAATCACAAAAGATTTCCAAGATAGTGTATTTTCATGTGAAAGTTCTCTTCCTTATTGTAATCATTCAGGAATTGCTTGTATGACCAATATTGTGATTGTCAGGCTTCGAAGGCTTTCACTTTCTAAACCCAATGTGAAGCTACCACTAGGCATGATATGAACATATAATTTCAACTTCATGATTTTCAATTTATTAAACAATTTACTCATAGGATATAAGTGAAGCACAAGAGTAAATGACAAGCTACTCCAAAAAGATATAAGTGAAGATCAAGCGAGTAGTTAAGCAAATCGGTAGCCAATTGTAGATTCTCTCTTATTTTAAAAAACTTTCAAACCTAAGTATTTTATATAAACAACAAGGAAAACAAAACAAAATTATATTCCAAGGATAGCACACATCATGTGAAGAAGCAAAACCTTAGGCTCAACTGATACTAACCGATAATTGTTGAAGAAGAAAGGTGGGATGCCTATCGGGGCATCCCCAAGCTTAGATGCTTGAGACTTCTTGGAATATTAGCTTGGGATGCTTTGGGCATCCCCAAGCTTGGGATGCTTTGGGCATCCCCAAGCTTGGGATTTTGTGTCTCCTTAATTCCTCTTATATCACGGTTTTCCTAAATCTCAAAAGGTTCATCCACACAAAACTCAACAAGAACTCGTGAGATAAGTTAGTATAAAACAATGCAAAAACCTTATCATTCCCTACTGTAGCAAATCATTGAAATTATTATTCAACATTGCATACTAAATGTCTCTGCATATTTAATACTCCTATCCTCAAATAGAATCATTAAACAAGCAAACATAACAACAATCTGCCAAAACAGTACAGTCTATAAAGAATGCAAGAGTATCAATACTTCCCTAACTCTAAAAGTTATTAAAATTTACCAGACTATAGAAAAAAATTCAGAGCTTACTTATGCAAAACGTTTCAACATTTTATCACATTCTAACTTTTCTAGGGAATTTTTGCAACATCGATAAACATTCTGTTTTGAAACAGCAACATGTAGACTTGCAAAATAAGCATGGCAAAGGCTACCATTGCCAATTTTATTGAAATAAAAGATGCAAAACATTATTCTAAATAACAGCAAGAAAATTATAACAAAATAAAATGACGCTCCAAGCAAAACACATATCATGTGACGAATGAAAACATAGCACCAAGTGAGGTTACCGATAATGTTGGAGACGAAAGAGGGGATGCCTTCCGGGGCATCCCGAAGCTTAGTTGCTTGGATATTCCTTGAATATTACCTTGGTGTGCCTTGGTCATTCCCAAGCTTTGGGTCTTGTCACTCCTTATTCTCCTCATATCGACATCTCACCCAAAACTTGAAAACTTCAATCACACAAAACTTAACGGAACTTTGTGAGATAGGTCAGTATGATAAAGAGCAAACCATTTCACTTTTGGTACTGTGAAAGACAAGATTCATAATTGTTTCCACACAATGCATACTGTAGAATATCCTTTCCACAATTATATTGAGCAATATAAGCCATAGAAACTAGGAAACAAGCAAACTATGCATTGAAAATAGAATCTGTCAGAAATAGAACAGTCTATAGTAATCTGTACTCCAACCATACTTCTGCTACTCCAAAAATTCTGAAAAATTAGGACAACGTGAGAAATTTCTTTATTAATATTCTGCAAAAAGAATCAACTCAAAAGCACTCTTATGTTAAAAAAGGGAATTATTTGCGTGAGCGCAACCGTTTCTGTTTTTCAACATGATCAAATCAACTATCACCCAAACTATCCCAAAGGCTTTACTTGGCACTTTATTGGAAAACAAATCAATAAAACATGATTACTATAGTAGAATAATCATGTGAACACACAAAAATAGTAGGTGGAAGTGTTGGGTTGTCTCCCAACAAGTGCTTTTCTTTAATGCCTTTTAGCTAGGCATGATAAGTTCAATGGTGCTCACATAAAAGATAAGGATTGAAACATAACAAGAGAATCATGAATCATATGACTAGCACAAGTCTAACCCACTTCCTATGCATAGAGATTTTGTGAGCAAACAACTTATGGAACAAGAATCAACTAGCATAGGAAGGCAAAACAAGCATAACTTCAAGATTTTCAACACATAGAGAGGAACTTGATATTATTGCAATTCCCACAAGCATAAGTTCCTCCCCCATAATAATTTTTAGTAGCATCATGAAGAAATTCAACAATATAACCATCACATAAAGCTTTCTTTTCGTGATGCATAATCATAAATTTTTTGTTACTCTCCACATAAGCAAATTTATTCTCATCAATAGTAGTGGGAGTGCCGGTGTCAAAACCGGCGGATCTCGGGTAGGGGGTCCTGAGCTGTGTGTCTAAGGCTAATGGTAACAGGAGGCGGGGGACACAATGTTTACCCAGGTTTGGTCCCTCTCTATGGAGGTAATACCCTACTTCCTACTTGATTGATCTTGATGAATATGAGCATTACAAGAGTTGATCTACCACGAGATCGTAATGGCTAAACCCTAGAAGTCTATCATATGAAGTTATGATGATTGTGGCTAAACCCTAGAAGTCTAAACCCTCCGGTTTATATAGACACCGGGAGGGCCTAGGGTTGTACAAAGTCGGTTACAGAGAAAGGAATCTACATATCCGAATTGCCAAGCTTGCCTTCCACGCAAAGGAGAGTCCCATCCAGACACGGGACGAAGACTTCTATCTTGTATCTTCATAGTCCAACAGTCCGACCAAAGTATATAGTCCGGCTGTCCGAGGACCCCTTAGTATAGGACTCCCTTAGTAGCCCCTGAACCAGGCTTCAATGACGATGAGTCCGGTGCGCAGATTATCTTCGGCATTGCAAGGCGGGTTCCTTCTCCGAATACTCCAACATAGTCTTCTGAACACAGGAAACGTGTCCGGCTCTGCAAAACAAATTCCACACGTACCCATAGAGAGTATAATACTTCACGAGTCCAATCCACTGAAAATCTTGGTGGCATTATATCATCACCCGACCATTATTGCAAATCGTTTTCTAGCCTGCCTCCCAACGCTTCGGGAGGCGGTTTTTACTGGCACGTCTTGTCAAAACAGAGATCGTGTCCCTTATTACGTGATTTTCATCAACACGGGCGTGGGTAATCCAACCGTTTTTATTGGCACGTCTCCTTGGGAATAGGCATGTTTTGAGGCCACGGAAGGACATTTGATATCATCTTCTTTATAAAGAGGCCAAGGCCTGTCCTTTTTCTTCCACGCTAGTTCCTTCCTCCCCCTCCCACCCCGAGTTCCAACACCCAAGGGTCAATCCAGTCGCTTCGAGCTTCTAGCCATGTCTAAACACAGCCTTCAAGGCCAGTGGAAGGCCACTTCCGTCATAGAGGAAGACATCTCGAAGCTCAGGGAGGCGAGATACTTGACTGCAGAGATCTACCACAGGATTCCTGCTCAAGGGCAGTTTTTTCCTACTCCCGGATCCAATGAGAGGGTCATGTTTATCTCTCAATTCCTTCATGGGCTTGGGTTTGCACTCCATCCCTTTGTTCGAGGGGTCATGTTTTATTATGGGCAAGATTTCCATGATCTAGCCCCGGACTCCTTCCTCCACATCTCCGCGTTCATCACCACATGCGAGGCCTTCCTCCGTATTTCTCCACACTTCGGCTTATGGCTTAAGACCTTCAATGTGAAACCAAAGGTAATCGACGGGAAACAAGCGGAGTGCAGAGGCGCTTCAATAAGCAAGCTTATCAACTCCACTTGGCCAAAGGGCTCCTTTGTAGAATCTTCTGATTTATGGCAACGGGAGTGGTTCTGCATCACGGAACCCCACGGTACAAAGCGGGTAGCTGCTCCTGCATTTTGGTCTGGCCCCCCTCCACAACTCGCATCATGGATCAACAAGGGGCTGGACTGGGGATCTACAGATGAAGTGCGGACATTGCAAAGCCGCATCCGGGGCCTTATTGAGAAGGACATCGGCCTCATCGATGTAATCCAAGTAATTTTAGTCTGCCTGACCGCATGTGGGAATTTAATCCGGAAGGTCCACGGACTCTTCAGCACCTCTCTGGCACGATGCTCAGAGAGATGTGGACATTGTTCTTCGGCGCACGAAAACAGTGGCCAGATTCTATCAAAGACATCGGTCTTGACTGCAACCATCCGGATACTCCGGTAAGTACTCAACCCCCGAACACGATTAGTCAAATTATTCATGACATCGTACTAATAAAACTCTATCTGGCCAGGGCTGGCTAAAGAAGGCGAAGAGAATCAGGTGTTCAGCTCCACTTATCGAAGATACTGCCGATCCATTATTAATAAGGATGCTGGCTCCGACGCCGTATCACGTGCCAGTGAGGGAAGATAAATAGGAGGATGAAGAGGCCCAAGGCAGCTTCCACTCTGGAGGCTCACCAGGCAATTCGTCCGGGGAGATTGGAACTTCCGCTTCCAAAGGTGGGAGGGAAGGGTGAACTGACATCCCTTCTCCCCATGGGAAGAAAAGGGCCGCTTCCGAAGACTCAAAAAGAGAAACTTGTAAGCGGTGGAAGGTATCCCAGCCAGGGGGTGATACTAACACATAGTCAACCCGCAAAGATAGGCCCTCAGCCACATTGTAATTGAATCCGGGTGTTTTAAACATGTCGCGTTCTTTGCTGGCTATAAGGGTAATGTTTTAAACTCATGTTTGCAGTCCGGCCCGCAGTCCTCCTCAACAGTCCTCCTCTTCGGTGGATCTACTTCCAGAGATGATGGAGAGCGAGACGCCTCCATAGATCTCCCTACCTGAAAAGGCAGATGGCGCTGAGGTATCGTCCCGAAGGATCCTTCCCGATCTGCAAGTGGCGCAAGGGACAGTGAGGACCGGGGCCAAAGGTAATACTTTGGCCTCCTAGGGTTCGGGGTGTGCGGCCCCTATGGGGAATAACAAAAATCCCGGACTATCAAATGTCCAAGGTACGCTAGATACATTGATAGATATTTTGCAACATGCCTCTGTCTCAGAGGAACACCGTACCTTGATGGGTACGGTGTTAGAAAGTGTTCGGTCCGCAAAAAGCGGATTGAATGAAGCCTTTTCTAGTCTACTAAGAGGCTTTGAGGTATGTAGTGTAATTTCAATTATATTGTAAGTGCGAATTGCACCTGTGTATAGATAGTAGCCCCGGAGACTTTGGTTGACATCCAAAGGAATGCGATCAGAGGATCAAAAATATTTGTCCAGGAAATGATATGACTATTTGAAACACAGGTTGTTACATCCGTGGGGACTGCCCAAGCTAGCGAGGTAGCACATTTGAAGCAAAAAGTTGATACGACGGATGATGACATCACGCTTATAAACAAGCGGCTCGACGAGGCACAAGGTACATCTCTGGGGCACTTAGTACATGCCATTACAGTGAAATGAGCATGATATTGATTGCGTGTATATGCATGACTGCAGATGGTGCCGCCGAAGTTGAAGCCCTTCGGGCAGAGCATGCCCGGGCCAAGGAGCAAGCCATGATGAGTAATGTGGCCGCCGAAAAGGTCACCGCTAAATTAAAAGTCGAGCAGACTACTTGGCACCAGTGCGAGGAGAGGATATCTACCATGGCGATTGAGTTGGAGAATGCCACCAGCCGATGTCAAGTTCTTGAGAAAGATAATAAATTAAAAGCGGCCGATCTTGACAAGGCCTTACAAGAGGCGAAGGAAGCTCGATCTGAGTCTAGAGCAGCTCGGGAGGAAATCCGGCAAGCTGGGGAGATCGCGGCTGGGAAGCCCTTTTTATTGCAAACTAAGTTTGGTGATCCCAAGTATGCGTCGCTTAATAAACTGTGGAGTTCTCCAGATGCCTTTATGGATCTGCCAAAGAGTGCTTCCAATGCGAGTCAGTTTTTCCACGCACAAGAAGCACATGAGACGGAAAAGCTGTTTTGGTCACAATTTGACACGCCGAAGCGTCCACTGTTGAATGAACAGATGGCCCAGTTGGACGAGATCCACAGGATGTCCGGCGCTGCCATGAAGGACGTCATAGCCCGGCTGTTGCCGACTGAACCCATTCCGAATAGTTATTTTGGTTTGGTGCGGCAACTTGTTAATGCAGTGCCGCGTATCAATGCTGTGAAGCGGTCGACGTGCATAGAAGGTGCACGGATGGCCCTTGCCCGTGTCAAGATATACTAGGCGAAGATGACGGGCACCGATATTGTAGCGCAGAGTCCACCCAAAGGCAAGGACCTTAACATGCCAGAACACTACTTTGAATATGTCCTAGAGGGTGTCCGCTTGATAGAGGGTCAGTGCTCGAAGAATATTATGTTCGAGTAAAGTGTATCAGGATTTTAAAAACAATATTATGATATATTTAAGGCTATGTTTGTATACTTTTTGCCCGAAAAGTGTTGGTGCCTCCTGTGCGGACATCTTTATATGTATAATTTGAAAGTTTGTAGTCGTCGGCTTCAGCCCCCTCGCATATAACGCAGGGGTGTTCAAGAAAGCACTTGTTCACTCTTTACCCAACGTCTTGGTCCATTAAGGAGGTGTTATTGCGGCGAACTAGCAATCAAACTATAGAGCTTTAACACTTTCTCTTAGCCATAGAAGTTTGATGGTGGGGCTACTAGATAGCCCCTGGCATGTCTGCGGTTATCTGAATACGGTGCGTATACATACGTGACCAGAAGGACGGTCCTTCGTTTAACACGGATGGAATTGCGAAGATTCTGATGAGTCATCGAGTGGTTGACCAGCTCTTGCCGTATCGTGACAGTCAGTTTTCGGCTTTCTCTACTGAGGTCTCATCCGGGCTAGCCGGGACACAATCGCAGTAGTTCTCCCTTTACTACCTTAGCCGATAGAGCGGAACGTAAGGTAGCAAGCATAGGAGCTGGGCAACCCAACTATTGACCAAAGACATGATTTAGAGCGGATGCATATAAGACCAAACTCGTGATGCCGAACACTCCCTAAGGTATTCAGACTTTATAATATACACGGGGCTGAATACAACCGCTGGTGATAAACCCATAGTATCAAGGCATGTGTGGCAATCTATTGTGGGGAAAGAGCACGGATGGTGAGGGCATACCTCTGAAAACACAATACGAACTGAGCTGCTTCTATAACATCCACTTTAGTACGGCGAGCCATATGTTTATAGATAATGCCGGTATCTTTCTTGGACATTTTACATGCAAGGAAAGTATAAAACAACAAGAGATAAAAAAGGTTTACACAGGGTCTTAATCTAGAAAACAAACCTTAATGTGGGGCCCTGCTGCATGTCTGCGCCTTTGTCTCCGTTGTGAAGTGTCCTTGAAGGGTATGTTCGAAATATGCCCTAGAGGCAATAATAAAATGGTTATTATTATATTTCTTTGTTCATGGTAATAGTCTATTATTCATGCTACAATTGTGTTATCTGGAAATCGTAATACACGTGTGAATTCATAGACCACAACGTGTCCCTAGTGAGCCTCTAGTTGACTAGCTCGTTGATCAACAGATAGTCATGGTTTCCTGACTATGGGCATTGGATGTCATTGATAACGATATCACATCATTAGGAGAATGATGTGATGGACAAGACCCAATCCTAAGCATAGCTCAAAGATCGTGTAGTTCGTTTAGCTAGAGCTTTTCCAAATGTCAAGTATCATTTCCTTAGACCATGAGATTGTGCAACTCCCGGATACCGTAAGAGTGCTTTGGGTGTGCCAAACGTCACAACATAACTGGGTGACTATAAAGGTGCACTACGGGTATCTCCGAAAATGTCTGTTGGGTTGGCACGAATCGAGACTGGGATTTGTCACTCCGTATGACGGAGAGGTATCTCTGGGCCCACTCGGTAATGCATCATCATAATGAGCTCAATGTGACCAAGTGTCTGGTCACGGGATCATGCATTGCGGTACGAGTAAAGTGACTTTCCGATAACGAGATTAAACGAGGTATTGGGATACCGACGATCGAGTCTCGGGCATGTAACGTACCGATTGACAAAGGGAATTGCATACGGGGTTGCTTAAATCCTCGACATCGTGGTTCATCTGATGTGATCATCGAGGAGCATGTGGGAGCCAACATGGGTATCCAGATCCCGCTGTTGGTTATTGATCGGAGAGGCGTCTCGGTCATGTCTGCATGTCTCCCGAACCCGTAGGGTCTACACACTTAAGGTTCGGTGACGCTAGGGTTGTAGAGATATGAGTATGCAGTAAACTGAAAGTTGATCGGAGTCCCGGATGAGATCCCGGACGTCACGAGGAGTTCCGGAATGGTCCGGAGGTAAAGAATTATATATAGGAAGTCAGGTTTCGGCCATCGGGAAAGTTTCGGGGGTCACCGGTATTGTACCGGGACCATCGAAAGGGTCCCGGGGGTCCACCGGGTGGGGCCACCTATCCCGGAGGGCCCCATGGGCTGAAGTGGGAGGGGAACCAGCCCCTGGTGGGCTGGTGCGCCCCCCTTGGGCCCCCCTGCGCCTAGGGTTGGGAAACCCTAGGGGTGGGGGCGCCTCCTCCTGGCTTGGGGGGCAAGCCACCCCCCTGGCCGCCGCCCCCCTAGGAGATCCCATCTCCTAGGGCCGGCACCCCCTAGGGGCCCTATATAAAGAGGGGGAAGGGAGGGCAGCCGCACCCTTGCACTCGGTGCCTCCCTTCCCCATTGCTACACCTCTCCCTCCCATAGACGCTTGGCGAAGCCCTGCCGGGATCCCTGCTGCATCCACCACCACGCCGTCGTGCTGCTGGATCTTCATCAACCTCTCCTTCCCCCTTGTTGGATCAAGAAGGAGGAGATGTATCCCTGACCGTACGTGTGTTAAATGCGGAGGTGCCATCCGTTTGGCGCTAGGATCTCCGGTGATTTGGATCACGACGAGTACGACTCCCTCAACCCCATTCTCTTGAACGCTTCCGCTCGATCTACAAGGGTATGTAGATGCACTCCTCTCTCTTTTTGCTAGATGAACTCATAGATTGATCTTGGTGAAACCGTAGGAAATTTTTTGTTTTCTGCAACGTTCCCCTTCAGTGGCATCATGAGCTAGGTCTATGCGTAGTTCTCTTTGCACGAGTAGAACACAAATCTGTTGTGGGCGTAGATGTTGTCAACTTTCTTGCCACTACTAGTCTTATTTTGCCTCAGCGGTATTGTGGGATGAAGCGGCCCGAACCGACCTTACACGTACGCTTACGTGAGACAGGTTCCACTGACTGACATGCACTAGTTGCATAAGGTGTCTAGCGGGTGTCTGTCTCTCCCACTTTAGTTGGAGCGGATTCGATGAAAAGTGTCCTTATGAAGGGTAAATAGAAGTTGACAAATCACGTTGTGGCTTTTTCGTAGGTAAGTAAACGTTCTTGCTAGAACCCTATTGCAGCCACGTAAAAGATGCAACAACAATTAGAGGACGTCTAACTTGTTTTTGTAGCATATGATTTGTGATATGATATGGCCAAAAGTTGTGATGAATGATGAATGATATACTGTGATGTATGAGATCATGTTCTTGTAATAGTAATCACGACTTGCATGTCGATGAGTATGACAACCGGCAGGAGCCATAGGAGTTGTCTTAATTATTGTATGACCTGCGTGTCAATGATTTAACGCCATGTAATTACTTTACTTTATTGCTAAACCGTTAGCCATAGTAGTAGAAGTAATAGTTGGCGAGCAACTTCATGGAGACACGATGATGGAGATCATGGTGTCATGCCAGTGACGAAGATGATCATGGAGCCCCGAAGATGGAGATCAAAGGAGCTATATGATATTGGCCATATCATGTCACTGTTTAATTGCATGTGATGTTTATTATGTTTATGCATCTTGTTTACTTAGAACGACAGTAGTAAATAAGATGATCCCTCATAATAATTTCAAGAAAGTGTTCACCCTAACTGTGCACCATTGCGAAAGTTCGTCGTTTGGAAGCACCACGTGATGATCGGGTGTGATAGATTCTAACATTGACATACAACGGGTGTAAGACAGATTTACACATGCAAAAACACTTAGGTTAACTTGACGAGCCTAGCATGTACATACATGGCCTCGGAACACAAGAGACCGAAAGGTCGAACATGAGTCGTATGGAAGATATGATCAACATGGAGATGTTCACCGATGATGACTAGTCCGTCTCACGTGATGATCGGACACGGCCTAGTCGACTCGGATCATGTATCACTTAGATGACTAGAGGGATGTCTAATCTGAGTGGGAGTTCATTAAATAATTTGATTAGATGAACTTAATTATCATGAACTTAGTCTAAAATCTTTGCAAAAATGTCTTGTAGATCAAATGGCCAACGCTCATGTCAACATGAACTTCAACGCGTTCCTAGAGAAAACCAAGCTGAAAGATGATGGCAGCAACTATACGGACTGGGTCCGGAACCTGAGGATCATCCTCATAGCTGCCAAGAAAGCATATGTCCTAGAAGGACCGCTAGGAAGCATATGTCCTAGAAGGACCGCTAGGTGAAGCACCCATCCCAGAGAACCAAGACGTTATGAACGCTTGGCAGTCACATGCTGATGATTACTCCCTCGTTCAGTGCGGCATGCTTTACAACTTAGAACCGGGGCTCCAAAAACGTTTTGAGCAACACGGAGCATATGAGATGTTCAAAGAGCTGAAAATGGGTTTCCAAGCTCATGCCCGGGTCGAGAGATATGAAGTCTCCAACAAGTTCTTCAGCTGTAAGATGGAGGAAAATAGTTCTGTCAGTGAGCACATACTCTAGATGTCTGGGTTGCACAACCGCCTGACTCAGCTGGGAGTTAATCTCCCGGATGACGCGGTTATTGACAGAATCCTCCAGTCGCTTACACCGAGCTACAAGAGCTTTGTGATGAACTTCAATATGCAGGGGATGGAAAAGACCATTCCTGAGGTATATTCAATGCTGAAATCAGCAGAGGTAGAGATCAAGAGAGAACATCAAGTGTTGATGGTGAATAAAACCACTAAGTTCAAGAAAGGCAAGGGTAAGAAGAACTTCAAGAAGGACGGCAAGGGAGTTGCCGCACCTGGTAAGCCATTTGCCGGGAAGAAGTCAAAGAATGGACCCAAGCCTGAAACTGAGTGCTTTTATTGCAAGGGAAGTGGTCACTAGAAGCGGAACTGCCCCAAGTACTTAGCGGACAAGAAGGCCGGCAGCACTAAAGGTATATGTGATATACATGTAATTGATGTGTACCTTACCAGTGCTCGTAGTAGCTCCTGGGTATTTGATACCTGTGCCATTGCTCATATTTGTAACTCAAAGCAGGAGCTGCGGAATAAGCGGAGACTGGCGAAGGACGAGGTGACGATGCGTGTCGGGAATGGTTCCAAGGTCGATGTGATCGCCGTCGGCACGCTACCTCTACATTTACTCACGGGATTAGTTTTAAACCTCAATAATTGTTATTTAGTGCCATCTTTGAGCATGAACATTGTATCTGGATCTCGTTTAATACGAGATGGCTACTCATTTAAATCCGAGAATAATGGTTGTTCCATTTATATGAGAGATATGTTTTATGGTCATGCCCCGCTGGTCAATGGTTTGTTCTTAATGAATCTCGAACGTAATGTTACACATATTCATAGTGTGAATACCAAAAGATGTAAGATTGATAACGATAGTCCCACATACTTGTGGCACTGCCGCCTTGGTCACATTGGTGTCAAGCGCATGAAGAAGCTCCATGCAGATGGACTTTTAGAGTCTCTCGATTATGAATCATTTGACACATGCGAACCATGCCTCATGGGCAAAATGACCAAGACTCCGTTCTCCGGAACAATGGAGCGAGCAACCAACTTATTGGAAATCATACATACTGATGTGTGCGGTCCAATGAGCGTTGAGGCTCGCGGAGGATATCGTTATGTTCTCACTCTCACTGATGACCTAAGTAGATATGGGTATGTCTACTTGATGAAACACAAGTCTGAGACCTTTGAAAAGTTCAAGGAATTTCAGAATGAGGTAGAGAATCAATGTGACGGAAAGATAAAGTTCTTGTGATTAGATCGTGGAGGAGAATATTTAAGTCACAAATTTGGTACGCACTTAAGAAAATGTGGAATCGTTTCACAACTCACGCCACGTGGAACACCTCAGCGTAACGGTGTGTCCGAATGTCATAATCGTACTCTATTGGATATGGTGCAATCTATGATGTCTCTTACCGACTTACCGCTATCATTTTGGGGATACGCTCTAGAGACAGCTACATTCACTTTAAATAGGGCACCGTCTAAATCCATTGAGATGACATCGTGTGAATTATGGTTTGGGAAGAAACCTAAGCTGTCATTTCTAAAAGTTTGGGGATGCGATGCTTATGTCAAGAAACTTCAACCTGAAAAGCTCGAACCCAAGTCAGAAAAATGCGTCTTCATAGGATACCCCAAGGAAACCATTCGGTATACCTTCTATCTCAGATCCAAAGGCAAGATCTTTGTTGCCAAGAACAGGTCCTTTCTGGAGAAAGAGTTTGTCTCGAGAGAAGTAAGTTGGAGGAAAGTGGAACTTGATGAAGTACTACCTCTTGAACCGGTGAGTAGCGCAGCTCAGGAAGATGTTCCTGTGGTGCCAGCACCAACTGAAGAGGAAGTTAATGATGATGATCAAGGTACTTCGGATCAAGTTACTACTGAACTTCGTAGGTCCACGAGGACACGTTCCAGACCAAAGTGGTATGGCAACCCTGTCCTGGAAATCATGTTGTTAGACAACAATGAACCTTCGAACTATGAAGAAGCGATGGCGGGCCCAGATTCCAACAAATGTCTTGAAGCCATGCAATCCGAGATAGGATCCATGTATGAAAACGAAGTATGGACTTTGATAGACTTGCCCGATGATCGGCGAGCGATAGAAAACAAATGGATCTTTAAGAAGAAGATGGACGCGGATGGTAATGTTACCATCTATAAAGCTCGACTTGTCGCTAAGGGTTATCGGCAAGTTCAAGGGGTTGACTACGATGAGACATTCTCTCCCGTAGCGAAGCTAAAGTCCGTACAAATCATGTTAGCAATTGCCGCATACTATGGTTATGAGATATGGAAAATGCACGTCAAAACGGCATTCCTTAACGGTCATCTTAAGGAAGAACTGTATATGATGTAGCCGGAAGGTTTTGTCGATCCCGAGAATGCTAACAAGGTATGCAAGCTCTCGCGATCCATTTATTGGCTGGTGCAAGCATCTCGGAGTTGGAACATTCGCTTCGATGAGATGATCAAAGTGTTTGGGTTTATGCAGACTTATGGAGAAGCCTGCGTTTACAAGAAAGTGAGTGGGAGCGCTGTAGCATTTCTCATATTATATGTAGATGACATACTTTTGATGGGAAATGATATAGAACTCTTGGACACCATTAAGGCCTACTTGAATAAGTGTTTTTCAATGAAGGACCTTGGAGAAGCTGCTTACATATTAGGCATCAATATCTATAGGGATAGATCGAGACGCCTCATAGGTCTTTCACAAAGCACATACCTTGATAATATATTGAAGAAGTTCAATATGGATTAGTCCAAGAAAGGGTTCTTGCCTGTATTGCAAGGTGTGAGATTGAGCTCGGCTCAATGCCCGACCACGGCAGAAGATAAAGAAGAGATGAGTGTCATCCCCTATGCCTCAGCCATAGGGTCTATTATGTATACCATGTTGTGTACCAGACCTGATGTAAACCTTGCCGTAAGTTTGGTAGGAAGGTACCAAAGTAATCCCGACAAGGAACACTGGACAGTGGTCAAGAACATCCTAAAGTACCTGAAAAGGACTAAGGATATGTTTCTCGTTTATGGAGGTGACGAAGAGCTCGTCGTAAAGGGTTACGTCGACGCTAGCTTCAACACAGATCTGGATGACTCTAAGTCACAAACCGGATACGTGTATATTTCGAATGGTGGGGCAGTAAGCTGGTGCAGTTACAAGCAAAGCGTCATGGCGGGATCTACATGTGAAGCAGAGTACATGGCAGCCTCGGAGGCAGCGCGTGAAGCAATCTGGGTGAAGGAGTTCATCACCGACCTAGGAGTCATGCCCAATGCGTCGGGGCCGATCAAACTCTTCTGTGACAACACTGGAGCTATTGCACTTGCCAAGGAGCCCAGGTTTCACAAGAAGACCAGGCACATCAAGCGTCGCTTCAACTCCATACGTGAAAATGTTTAAGATGGAGACATAGATATTTGTAAAGTAGACACAAACCTGAATGTAGCAGATCCGTTGACTAAACCTCTCCCTAGGGCAAAACATGATCAACACCAAAATTCCATGGGTGTTCGATTCATCACAATGTAACTAGATGATTGACTCTAGTGCAAGTGGGAGACTGTCGGAAATATGCCCTAGAGGCAATAATAAAATGGTTATTATTATATTTCTTTGTTCATGGTAATAGTCTATTATTCATGCTACAATTGTGTTATCCGGAAATCGTAATACACGTGTGAATACATAGACCACAACATGTCCCTAGTGAGCCTCTAGTTGACTAGCTCGTTGATCAACAGATAGTCATGGTTTCCTGACTATGGGCATTGGATGTCATTGATAACGGGATCACATCATTAGGAGAATGATGTGATGGACAAGACCCAATCCTAAGCATAGCTCAAAGATCGTGTAGTTTGTTTAGCTAGAGCTTTTCCAAATGTCAAGTATCATTTCTTTAGACCATGAGATTGTGCAACTCCCAGATACCGTAAGAGTGCTTTGGGTGTGCCAAACGTCACAACGTAACTGGGTGACTATAAAGGTGCACTACGGGTATCTCCGAAAGTGTCTGTTGGGTTGGCATGAATCGAGACTAGGATTTGTCACTCCGTATGACGGAGAGGTATCTCTGGGCCCACTCGGTAATGCATCATCATAATTAGCTCAATGTGACCAAGTGTCTGGTCACGGGATCATGCATTGCGGTATGAGTAAAGTGACTTGCCGGTAACGAGATTAAACGAGGTATTGGGATACCGACGATCGAGTCTCGGGCATGTAACGCACCGATTGACAAAGGGAATTGTATACGGGGTTGCTTAAATCCTCGACATCATGGTTCATCCGATGAGATCATCGAGGAGCATGTGGGAGCCAACATGGGTATCTAGATCCCGCTGTTGGTTATTGACCGGAGAGGCATCTCGGTCATGTCTGCATGTCTCCCGAACCCGTAGGGTCTACACACTTAAGGTTCGGTGATACTAAGGTTGTAGAGATATGAGTATGTAGTAAACCGAAAGTTGTTCGGAGTCCCGTATGATATGCCGGACGTCACGAGGAGTTCCGGAATGGTCCGGAGGTAACGAATTATATATAGGAAGTCAGGTTTCGGCCATCGGGAAAGTTTCGAGGGTCACCGGTATTGTACCGGGACCACCGGAAGGGTCCCAGGGGTCCACCGGGTGGGGCCACCTATCTCGGAGGGCCGCATGGGCTGAAGTGGGAGGGGAACCAGCCCCTGGTGGGCTGGCGTGCCCCCCCTTGCCCCCCCCCTGCGCCTAGGGTTGGGAAACCCTAGGGGTGGGGGCGCCTCCACCTGGCTTGGGCAGCAAGCCACCCCCCTGGCCGCCGCCCCCTAGGAGATCCCATCTCCTAGGGCCGGAGCCCCCCCTAGGGGCCCTATTTAAAGAGGGGGGAGGGAGGGCAGCCGCACCCTTGCACTCGGCGCCTTCCTTCCCCCTTGCTACACCTCTCCCTCCCGAAGACGCTTGGCGAAGCCCTGCCGGGATCCCTGCTGCATCCACCACCACGCCGTCGTGCTGTTGGATCTTCATCAACCTCTCCTTCCCCCTTGTTGGATCAAGAAGGAGGAGACGTATCCCTGACCGTATGTGTGTTGAACACGGAGGTGCCGTCCGTTCGGCGCTAGGATCTCCGATGATTTGGATCACGACGAGTACGACTCCCTCAACCCCGTTCTCTTGAACGCTTCCGCTCGATCTACAAGGGTATGTAGATGCACTCCTCCCTCTCGTTGCTAGATGAACTCATAGATTGATCTTGGTGAAACCGTAGGAAATTTTTTGTTTTCTGCAATGTTCCCCAACAAGGTATAGTATGATGGCCATCTGTAAAGGAAAGGGAAAAAAGAAAAAGGAAGACTAGATAAACAAATCTGGTGTGGCCGTGAGTAAAGCTGGTTCGTTTTGCTGAACCATCAAGGATAACTTCCAAGGTCCAAATAGGGTCAAGCCGAACTATGGACCTTTTGTGTGCAGCATACCCCCGAAGCGCCCAAGGCATTTTGAGTATTTCTCCTTATGGGGCGGTTGATGGGGGCGTGGCTGCTAATCGAGCTCAGGTTTATTTGAATTGCCGCACTGAGGTGTCCACCGGACACGTTTAACTGTATCTGCGGTCTTAACGATCGATGAGCTGTTCGACTTGAATAGGCCGTTTTGTGCTTCGACTGCTAGAGCTGCCGTATATTCCTCTATGCGAAGAGAGCACTCCATATTTCCATTGACCGTAATGATGCCACAAGGTCTAGGCATTTTGATTTTTAGATAAGCATAATGCGGGACTGCATTAAAACAAGCGAAGGCCATTCTACCGAGTAGTGCATGATAGCCACTTCGGAATGGACCGATGTCGAAGATTAGTTCTTTGCTTCGAAAGTTGTCGGGGGAGCCGAATACAACATCCAATGTTAAAGAGCCTATGCAGCGGGCTTCTACGCCCAGTATAACTCCTTTGAAGGTAGTGCTGCTTGGCTTGATTCTTGACGGGTCTATCCCCACCTTGCGGACCATGTCTTGATATATCAGATTGAGATTACTACAGCCGTCCATAAGGACTCGAGTGAGGTGGTATCCGTCGATTATTGGGTCGAGCACTAGGGCAGCCGAACCCCCATGACAGATACTAGTCGGATGATCCCTACGATCAAAGGTGATCGGACAAGCCGACCATGGGTTGAACTTTGGGATGACGGGCTCGAAGGCGTAGACATATTGGAGTGCGCGCTTCTGCTCCCACTTTGGGATATGAGTGACGTATATCATGTTCACTATTTTGATATCCGGTGGAAATTTCTTCTGTCCCCCCGTGTTCGGCTGGCGAGGTTCGTCCTCGTCTTTGCTCTAAGGTCCCTTCCCTTTGTTTTCGGCATTAAGTTTGCCGGCGTGCTTGAAGACCCAACATTCTCTGTTGGTATGATTGGCTAGTTTGTCAGGAGTGCCGTGAATCTGGTAGGGCCTGTCTATAATTTTATCCAGGTTGGATGGACTGTCTTTGTTGCCTTTAAATGGCTTCTTCCGTTGACCGGATCTGGAGCCCCGGAATCCGGCTTTTACCGCTGTATTGTCTGGGCTTTCTTTGTTATTCCAACGTTTATTTTTGTTGCGTCATGGTTTTCCATTACCGTCCTTGACTTCGGATGTGCCGGGGTCGCTGGTGCTACCACGGGCTGACCAGCTGTCTTCGCCTGCGCAAAAGCGGGTCATAAGTGTAGTTAAGGCGGCCATTGTCCTTGGCTTTTCCTGGCCGAGGTGTGTGGCTAGCCATTCATCCCAGACACTGTGTTTGAAGGCCGCTAAGGCTTCGACGTCCGGACAATCGACGATTTGGTTCTTCTTAGTGAGAAACCGGTTCCAAAGCTTACAGACCGATTCTCCGGGTTGCTGGATTATGTGACTTAGATTGTCTGCATCCGGGGCCGGACACAGGTCCCTTGGAAATGGGCCCGAAAAGCATCCTCAAGTTCCTCCCAGCTTCCTATAGAATTTTCAGGGAGGCTGAGGGAGTCCTGGATTAGGGGGTGTCCGGATGACCGGACTATAACCTTTGGCCATACTCCTGGACTATGAAGATACAAGATTGAAGACCCTGTCCCGTGTCCGGATGGGACTTTCCTTGGCGTGGAAGGCAAGCTTGGCGATACGGATATGTAGATCTCCTCCCATTGTTACCGACTCTGTGTAACCCTAGCCCTCTCCGGTGTCTATATAAACCGGAGGGTTTTAGTCCGTAGGACGAACAACAATCATACCATAGGCTAGCTTCTAGGGTTTAGCCTCTCTGATCTCGTGGTAGATCTACTCTTGTACTACCCACATCATCAATATTAATCAAGCAGGAGTAGGGTTTTACCTCCATAGAGAGGGCCCAAACATGGGTAAAAACATCGTGTCCCTTGTCTCCTGTTACCATCCGCCTAGACGCACAGTTTGGGACCCCCTACCCGAGATCCGCCGGTTTTGACACCGACATTGGTGCTTTCATTGAGGGTTCCTCGATGTCGTCATCTTTAGGCCCGATGGCTCCTCCGATCATCAACAACAATGCGGTCCAGGGTGAGGCTTGTCTCCCCGGACAGATCTTTGTATTCGGCGGCTTTGCACTCCGGGCCAATTCGCTTGGCCATCTGGAGCACATCAAAAGCTACGCCCCTGGCCCTCAGGTCAGGTTTGGAAGTTTGGACTACACGACTGACATCCGCGGAGACTTGATCTTCGACAGGTTCGAGCCACGGCCGAGCACGCCGCACTGTCACGATGGGCATGATCTAGCTCTATCGTCGAATAGTGCCCAGGAGGCCGCCCTAGTGTCTGCTCCGACCCTTAGCTCAGAGCCAACTGCACCAATCGAGGACGGGTGGCTGGACACCGCCTCGGCGGCTGCAATCTCTACGGTGATCGAGCCAAACACCAGCCTTGTCCTTTGCGAAGCTCGTGACTCCAAGTTGCCGGACTCCTTTCCGGACTCCGAACCTTCCGCGCCCCTGCCAATCGAACCCGATCGGGCGCCGATCATGGAGTTTGCCGCCGCGGACATATTTCAGCACTCGCCCTTCGGCGACATTCTGAATTCACTAAAGTCTCTCTCTTTATCAGGAGAGCCCTGGCCGGACAATGGTCAGCAAGGTTGGGATGCAGACGACGAAGAAATTCAAAGCCCACCCACCACCCACTTCGTAGCCACTATCGATGATTTAACCGACATGCTTGACTTCGACTCCGAAGACATCGACGGTATGGACGACGATGCAGGAGACGAACATGAATCAGCGCCTATAGGGCACTGGACAACCACCTCATCTCACGATGTATACATGGTGGACACACCTAAAAGAAAAGACAACAAGGAACAAAGGGGCACAACGAGGGATCGTTCCCTCAAAAAGCAATCAAAGCGACGGCGTAAGCACCGCGCCAAACCCCACCTCGACAGAGACCCAGCCACAGAGCAGGGCGAACCGACGGACGGCGAACATGCCATCGAGCAACCCTCCGAATAGGGCTACTCGGGTAAACAAACCGAACAACCCGTCCCCGGTGAAGATAATAGTCCGGACGACCTCACGCCGGACAAGTTGCTGGAGCAGAAGAACCTCCACAAAAAGCTCATCGCCACTGCACGTAGCCTAAAAAAGCAGAAGCGGAAGCTCAAAATAGCGGAAGATGCACCCAGAATTAGATGGGGCAAAGTACTCAACACCACAGACAAATACGGCGACAGTCGCCACACAAAGAGCTATCCAAAATGAAAATTACTACCAGAATTTGATGAGGAGGCCTTAGAGCCCGTGCAATCAAAAAATAAGGAAGACACCCGGGCGGATAAACAACCCCATGGCCAATATAGAGCGGCAAGGGGCGCCGCACTCAAGCCGGCACGCGATCCGCACAAGGATTCACATCAAAAAGACAACCCAGTCAGATCTATCTACGGGCCAAGAAAGCAAGCTCTAGTAAGCAATGCAACGCAACAAGTATCCGAACATCACGACACACCCAAATATAGGGGTGCCGCACACCCCCTATGTTTCACCGACGAGGTGCTGGACCATGAATTTCCAGCGGGATTCAAGCCCGTAAACATAGAGGCATATGACGGAACAACAGACCCTGGAGTCTGGATTGAGGATTATATCCTCCACATACACATGGCTAGAGGAGCCCCAGAATCCGGCTTTTACCGCTGTATTGTCTGGGCTTTCTTTGTTATTCCAACGTTTATTTTTGTTGCGTCGTGGTTTTCCATTACCGTCCCTGACTTCGGATGTGCCGAGGTCGCTGGTGCTACCACGGGCTGACCAGCTGTCTTCGCTTGCGCAAAAGCGTGTCATAAGTGTAGTTAAGGCGGCCATTGTCCTTGGCTTTTCCTGGCCGAGGTGTGTGGTTAGCCATTCATCCCAGACACTGTGTTTGAAGGCCGCTAAGGCTTCGACGTCCGGACAATCGACGATTTGGTTCTTCTTAGTGAGAAACCGGTTCCAAAGCTTACAGACCGATTCTCCGGGTTGCTGGATTATGTGACTTAGATTGTCTGCATCCGGGGCCAGACACAGGTCCCTTGGAAATGGGCCCGAAAAGCATCCTCAAGTTCCTCCCAGCTTCCTATAGAATTTTCAGGGAGGCTGAGGGAGTCCCGGATTAGGGGGTGTCCGGATGACCGGACTATAACCTTTGGCCGGACACCTGGACTATGAAGATACAAGATTGAAGACCCCGTCCCGTGTCCGGATGGGACTTTCCTTGGCGTGGAAGGCAAGCTTGGCGATACGGATATGTAGATCTCCTCCCATTGTAACCGACTCTGTGTAACCCTAGCCCTCTCCGGTGTCTATATAAACCGGAGGGTTTTAGTCCGTAGGACGAACAACAATCATACCATAGGCTAGCTTCTAGGGTTTAGCCTCTCTGATCTCGTGGTAGATCTACTCTTGTACTACCCACATCATCAATATTAATCAAGCAGGAGTAGGGTTTTACCTCCATAGAGAGGGCCCAAACATGGGTAAAAACATCGTGTCCCTTGTCTCCTGTTACCATCCGCCTAGACGCACAGTTCGGGACCCCCTACCCGAGATCCGCCGGTTTTGACACCGACATTGGTGCTTTCATTGAGGGTTTCTCTATGTCGTCATCTTTAGGCCCGATGGCTCCTCCGATCATCAACAACAATGCGGTCCAGGGTGAGGCTTGTCTCCCCGGACAGATCTTTGTATTCGGCGGCTTTGCACTCCGGGCCAATTCGCTTGGCCATCTGGAGCACATCAAAAGCTACGCCCCTGGCCCTCAGGTCAGGTTTGGATGTTTGGACTACACGACTGACATCCGCAGAGACTTGATCTTCGACAGGTTCGAGCCACGGCCGAGCGCGCCGCACTGTCACGATGGGCATGATCTAGCTCTGTCGTCGAATAGTGCCCAGGAGGCCGCCCTAGTGTCTGCTCCGACCCTTAGCTCAGAGCCAACTGCACCAATCGAGGACGGGTGGCTGGACACCGCCTCGGCGGCTGCAATCTCTACGGTGATCGAGCCAAACACCAGCCTTGTCCTTTGCGAAGCTCGTGACTCCAAGTTGCCGGACTCCTGCCAATCGAACCTTCCGCGCCCCTGCCAATCGAACCCGATCGGGCGCCGATCATGGAGTTTGCCGCCGCGCACATATTTCAGCACTCGCCCTTCGGCGACATTCTGAATTCACTAAAGTCTCTCTCTTTATCAGGAGAGCCCTGGCCGGACTATGGTCAGCAAGGTTGGGATGCGGACGACGAAGAAATTCAAAGCCCACCCACCACCCACTTCGTAGCCACTATCGATGATTTAACCGACATGCTTGACTTCGACTCTGAAGACATCGATGGTATGGACGACGATGTAGGAGACGAACATGAATCAGCGCCTATAGGGCACTGGACAACCACCTCATCTCACGATGTATACATGGTGGACACACCTAAAAGAAAAGACAACAAGGAACAAAGGGGCACAACGAGGGATCGTTCCCTCAAAAAGCAATCAAAGCGACGGCGTAAGCACCGCGCCAAACCCCACCTCGACAGAGACCCAGCCACAGAGCAGGCGAACCGACGGACGGCGAACATGCCATCGAGCAACCCTCCGAACAGGGCAACTCGGGTAAACAAACCGAACAACCCGTCCCCGGTGAAGATAATAGTCCGGACGACCTCACGCCGGACAAGTTGCTGGAGCAGAAGAACCTCCACAAAAAGCTCGTCGCCACTGCACGTAGCCTAAAAAAGCAGAAGCGGAAGCTCAAAATAGCGGAAGATGCACCCAGAATTAGATGGGGCAAAGTACTCAACACCATAGACAAATACGGCGACAGTCGCCACACAAAGAGCTATCCAAAATGAAAATTACTACCAGAATTTGATGAGGAGGCCTTAGAGCCCGTGCAATCAAAAAATAAGGAAGACACCCGGTCGGATAAACAACCCCATGGCCAACATAGAGCGGCAAGGGGCGCCGCACTCAAGCCGGCACGCGATCCGCACAAGGATTCGCATCAAAAAGACAGCCCAGTCAGATCTATCTACGGGCCAAGAAAGCAAGCTCTAGTAAGCAATGCAACGCAACAAGTATCCGAACATCACGACACACCCAAATATAGGGGTGCCGCACACCCCCTATGTTTCACCGACGAGGTGCTGGACCATGAATTTCCAGCGGGATTCAAGCCCGTAAACATAGAGGCATATGACAGAACAACAGACCCTGGAGTCTGGATTGAGGATTATATCCTCCACATACACATGGCTAGAGGAGATGACCTCCACGCCATAAAATACTTACCCCTCAAACTCAAAGGGCCAGCCCGACATTGGTTTAAAAGCCTTCCCGAAAACACCATCAGAAGTTGGGAAGAGCTCGAGGATGCTTTTCGGGCAAATTTTCAAGGGACCTATGTCCAACCTCCAGATGCAGACGATCTAAGTCATATAACTCAACAACCCGGGGAGTCAGCCTGGAAACTCTGGAACAGATTTCTTACTAAAAAGAATCAGATAGTCGACTGTCCGGACGCTGAAGCCTTAGCATCTTTCAAACACAACATTCGAGACGAATGGCTCGCCAGACACCTCGGCCAAGAAAAGCCAAGAACAATGGCCGCATTAACAAGCCTCATGACCCGCTTTTGCGCAGGAGAGGATAGCTGGTTGGCAAGAAGCAGCACTAGCGACCCAAGTACATCCGAAGTTCGGGATGGAAACGGGAAACCGCGACGTAGCAAGGACCAGCGTCGGACCAAGGGAAACATCCCGAAGAGCATGACAGTCAATGCCGGATTCAAAAGCTCTCGACAAAATCAGAAAAAGCTGCTCCTCAAGGATAACAGTGACGAGCTATCTAACCTAAACAAAATCTTGGACAAAATATGCCAAATCAACAGTACTCCCGGGAAGCCTGCAAACCATACCCACAGAGATTGTTGGGTCTTCAAGCAATCCGGCAAACTCAATGATGAACACAAGGGGCTCGACATACCAAGGGAGGACGACGACGAACCCCACAAGCAGAGCACCGGAGAACCAAAAAAGTTCCCACAAGAAGTCAAAACAGTAAACTCACTTCAATTGACAAAAGGGAAATACAGAGTGGCGCCTATAGAGATACGCGCCATACGGCCTGTCCCAGAGGAGTCCCACCACTGGTTATTACAACCAATCACCTTCAACCATCAGGATTACTCTAGAAGTATCCGGAACGCAGGCTAGACTACCTTGGTATTAGATCTGATAATTGACGGACTCCACTTTACACAAGTCCTAATGGGCGGCGGCAGTGGTCTAAACCTGCTATATCAGGACACAATCCGCAAAATGGGGATAAACCCAACAAAAATTCGCCATGGCAACACTTCCTTTCATGGGGTAACGCTAGGCCCAGATACCCATTGTACGGGTTCTCTCCTGCTAGAAGTTATGTTCGGCTTCCCCGACAACTTCCGCCGTGAAAAGCTAACCTTTCACATCGCCCCATTTACAAGTGGCTATCAAGCACTACTGGGACGCGAAGCTTTCACCCGCTTTAACACGATACCACATTATGCATCCCTTACGCTTAAAATGCCCAGTCCGCGAGGCATCATCTCATTAAAGGGAAATGTCGAATGTTCCGCGAGCGCGGAAGACTGTGCGGCTGCCTTGACAGCCGCACACTAAACCAGCTTTACTAGTCAAAGCACCTAACAGGTCGTTCAGACCCCGGACATGGCTAGACGAGTCCGGCGTAAACATACAAAGGCTTACTAGCCGCATACCCCCGTACAAGGGGCTCCGCGCGTATACAACAAGAGACAATAAAGCTCAATTCTACCCATTTTCTGAATTATACTTTGTTTATTTAATATAACATAGATTTTTGCATGATTGTTTTCAACTAAGTTCCTCTCTTTTACAGATGAACACCGTGCTACACCCGTCCAGGATACGGCACAACGGAGACACAGGCGCAGACGTGCAGTAGGGACCCATTCCAAGGATTCTTTTCAGATTAAGACCCTGCGTAAACCTTTTTTACTGTCTCTTGTTGATAACATCCCCCGGTTTCTTGTTATAACCGAGGAGGAGGCTAGCATCTTGGCATGTGGCCACATCAGAATTTTGCGCGTACCTGGACACCAGGGGCTTCTTACCAAGGGCGTTGTCCAGCCCGTTTTCATAAAGACCGAATACCTTAGGGAGTGTTCGGCGTCGCGAGTTTGGCCTTATATGCATCAGCTCCCAATCATGTCTTTGGTCAAATGTTGGGTTTGCCCGGCTCCTGTGTTTTGCTGCCTTATGTTCTGCTCCATCGGCTAAGGTGGCACCAGGAGAACTACTGCGATTGTGCCACGGTTCAGCCAGGCGAGCACCTCAGTAGAGAAAGCCAAAAACTGACTGTCATGATATAGCGTGAGACTGGTCAACCACTCGATGACCCGCCTGAATCTTTAGGATTCCTCCGCATTAATGAAGGGCCGCTTCCCGGTAAGGTACACACGCGCCCGAAATTCGGGTGAGCGCGGTGCCCCTAGGGGCTATATAGTAGCCCCACTGTCAAACTCCTATGGCTAAGTGAAAGTGATAAAGCATTATAGTCCGGTTGCCTAGTTTGCGCTATCGCCTCCTTAATAGGACCAAGACGTTGGATCAAGTGTGAAAATGTGCCTTCTGCGAACACCCCCACATTATATGTGTGGGGCCTGAAGCCAAAGACTGCCATCTTTCAGGTTATATACACATATACATTAACGGCCGCACAGGAGGCACTCTCATTCTTGAAGGCACAAGTATAAAAAGCTTTTATATTCCATCGAAACATTGTTTTACAATAATACATGTTATCCGAATATAACATCCTTCGAGCACTGCGTCTCTATTAAACGAGCGCCCTGCAGAACTTCCTGAAAATAGTGCTCAGCAGGTACTCGGCTCTCGTCCAAATCTTGGGATGCAACAAGAATGGCCTTCATCTCCGCCCAATATGTTTTGACGCGGGGAAGAGCCATCTGCGCACCCTCTATGCACGCTGACCTCTTCATTGCATTCATATGCGGCACCGCACCAAGGAGCTGTTGCACCAAGCTAAAATAACTCTTTGGCTCGGGCCTTTTCGGCCACAGATGACTCACGACATACTGCATGGCGAGTCCGGATAACCTATTTAGCTCCTCCCATGCGGCCAAACGATCGCCTAATGGAAGTGGGCACTCTAGATTGTGGAACTGCGACCAAAAAAGCTTTTCCACTTCGTGGTCATTTTGATCACGGAAGTGTTCGGCCGCGTCCGCGGCACTCGCCGCCAAGTCCAGATAAGTGTTCGCCGCACTCCACTGCCAGTCCAACGGAGCGTATTTAGGATCCTCGAACTTCATCCGCAGCATAAAGGGATTTCCAGCCGTGATATCTCCGGCCTGACGTAGCTCCTCCTTCATAGCTCTCATTGCAGAGGGAGTATCCTTGGCCTCGGTAGTGACCTTCTCTAGGTCCTTCTGTGCCACCCGATCTTCTTTTTCAAGAAGCTTGCAGCGGTCGGTAGCATTCTTCAACTTTACAGCCATCTCGGCCATTTCCTTCTTGCTTTGGCATTGAGCAGCCTGTTCGGCTTTCAGCTCTTGAGCCGCCTTTAAGGCAGCCGCATCGCTTTTCCTGGCCTGCTCCTTGGCTCGGGCAAGTTCCGCCCGAAGGTTCTCCATGGCAGCGAGACCATCTGCATCAAGCACACATGTTGTAAGGTACGGGCATCTAGCTCCTCTTACCAGGTGTCTTCGGAGAAATTACATACCTTGTGCCTCGTCCAGCCGCTTGTTGACAAGCGCGATGTCAGCATCTGCCACGTCAAGTTGCCGCTTTAGCTCGGCAAATTTATCAGTCCAGCTAGCCACCGGACACTTTGCCACCTACATAGGAAAAGTGACATATTATACCTGGGATTATGATCCTCGGTGCGCCATCATTTTTTGACAATGCACAGAGTCTTAGGGGCTACTATCTATACAGGGCGCATCTTATATATGCAGATCTGTCAAAAGGTACATCATTTCGGGTACCTCAAAACCTGTCAGTAAACTCCTGACGGCCTCGTACAACCCGCTCTCCGCGGATGAAATCCTTCTAATCACCGTATCCATCAACGCACGGTGTTCTTCTGAGATAGACGCTCGCCCAAGCAGATCCTTCAGCTCCTCGACCGTGCACCAGACGGTGCCGGACTCATCCGATAGCCTTTCTCGAAGGCCAGACGCGGAGGGACTTGGGGGGCCATACGACTGCCTTCCAGCCCTGCCGGATTCGGAGAAACCCTCTGTGACGACACCTCAGGGTCGCCTGCCTCGCAAGGCGGTATGGCAGGGGGAGGCGTTCCGCTCTCCACCATCTCCGAACGAAGATCCCCTGAAGATGAGCTCTGCTGAGAAGGGCTGAGATCCGAACTACGAGGTAAAATTTCGGTTATCTTCCTCAGAAATAGAACAGGGATGTCTCTCATTTTAAAACCCCCCTCTTTACTTATGGCTCGGTGGAGAGCTGATCCCCTTGGGGACGCAATGCGACTGAGGCACCTCCCGGCGCTGGACCCTCTGACGAAGATTTCTTCCCCCGCTTTGAGGCCATAGCCTCTGGGTCTTCAGAGGTGGTCCTCTTCTTCCCCTGGTTAGAGGAATTCTCGATTCCTCCTTTCCTGACAGCCTCTTTCACGGAGGCGGTAGCTCCCTTGTTCCCCTCTTCGCCTTCTTCCAAAGGCGCAACCTCCAGCATCCTGGTTAACACGGGATCCGGTGTAGTCTCAGGGAGGAGGGCTGGACACCTGATTAGCTTTGCTTTCGCTATCCACTCCTGTTTAAGGGACATCTCTTTTAAAAGGGAAATTTTATGATAAATATGCGGATAGCATGTCCGGGTACAGGGCTACTTACTTGAGTATCCGGGCGATTGCAGCTCAGACCTGTGTCCTCGGACGAGTCCGGACACATTTCTTGTGATCCGAAGAACAATTTTTACATCTCCATGGGTGGAGGGGGCGACGTTTGCAGGGCAGTGTGCGGCGAATCAACATAACCTGCGTCACTACGGCTAGATTGATATCTCTTTCCAGGAGATCTCGAACGTGGCCCTGCAACAAGGGCACGTCCTTGGACGGCCCCCAGTTAAGCCCTTTATTGACCCATGATGCTAGCTGTGGTGGGGGACCCGAGCGAAAGGCAGGTGGCGCCACCCATTTGGTGCCCCTGGGAGTTGTGATATAAAACCACTCTCGTTGCCACAAGCTGAACTCCTCTTGAAAAGAGCCCTCGGGCCATGGAGCATCGGCATTCTTGCTTATAACAGCACCTCTGCACTCTGCGTGCTGCCCCTTGATCATCTTCTGCTCTACTTTGAAGGTCTTAAGCCACAATCCGAAGTGAGGAGTAATATGGAGGAAGGCCTCACACACGACAATGAACAATGAGACATGGAGGATGGACTCCAGAGCTAAGTCGTGAAATTCCATCCCGTAATAAAACATGAGCCCCCTCATGAAGGGGTCCGTCGGGAAGCCTAGCCCCCGAAGGAAATGAGACACGAACACCACGCTCTCACCAGGCTTGGGAGTGGGAATAACCTGCCCTTGAGCAGGCAGCCTATGCAAGATTTCGCCGGTTAGATACCTGGCATCTCTAAGCTTTCGCACGTCTTCTTCCGTAACGGAGGAAGGCATCCACTGGCCTCGGAGGTCAGAGCCGGACATCATCGGAGGTCCAAAGCGCCTGAATCTGGAGCCTTGGGTGTTGGAACTCAAGGTGAAAGGCGGATTTGATTGATATTGAAAGAAAGGAGTTGAGCCTTGGTCCCTTTATAAAGAGGTTGAATACCGAGAGCCCTCCCCGTGACCGTTTGGGACTTGCCTTCGATTGAGGAGACATACCAATAGACACGGTTGGGTTACCCACGCCCGTATTGATGAGAATCCCGGAATAAGGGGACACGATCTCTGCTTCGACAAGACGTGCCAAGGAAACCACCTTGCTAAACGCGCTGAGGTGGGACAGTAAAACGATTCAAATAAAGGCTTGGCCGTGGCATGATGTCACGCTACAGAATACGTCAGCAAATTAGATTTGTACAAATACTATTCTCTCTACGGTGGTATGTGGAACTTATTTTGCAGATCTGGACACTATCCTTGTGTTCAAAATCTTCTATGAAGTATTTGGAGGAGGAACCCGCCTTGCAATGCCGAAGACAATCTGCGTGCCGGACCCGTCGTCATTGAAGCCTGGTTCAGGGGCTACTGAGGGAGTCCCGGATTGGGGGGTGTCCGGATGACCGGACTATAACCTTTGGCCGGACTCCTGGACTATGAAGATACAAGATTGAAGACCACGTCCCGTGTCCGGATGGGACTTTCCTTGGCGTGGAAGGCAAGCTTGGTGATACGGATATGTAGATCTCCTCCCATTGTAACCGACTCTGTGTAACCCTAGCCCTCTCTGGTGTCTATATAAACCGGAGGGTTTTAGTCCGTAGGACAAACAACAATCATACCATAGGCTAGCTTCTAGGGTTTAGCCTCTCTGATCTCGTGGTAGATCTACTCTTGTACTACCCACATCATCAATATTAATCAAGCAGGAGTAGGGTTTTACCTCCATCGAGAGGGCCCGAACCTGCGTAAAAAACATCGTGTCCCTTGTCTCCTGTTACCATCCGCCTAGACGCACAGTTCAGGACCCCCTACCCGAGATCCACCAGTTTTGACACTGACAGAGGCTTTTTAGCCAGTGTCGAGCTGGTCCCTTTAGCTTGAGGGGTATATATTTGATGGCATGGATATCATCTCCCCGTGCCATGTGGATATGATGAATAAAGTCTTCTATCCAAACCGCAGGGTCCATCGTTCCATCATACGCCTCGATGTTTACGAGTTTGAACCCTTTTGGAAAATCATGTTACAACACCTCATCAGTGAAGCACAGGGGGTGCGCGGCGCCCTGTATCCGGCTATGTCATGGATTGGGTCCGACGGTTGTGGTATTCGGTATTGATTCCAAGCTGGTAGTTGGCCGGTGTATTTTGTTTGATAATTGTGGTCCCGTGTGGGAGCACGTTCCCTGGATCCGTAGATGGGCCTGGTTTTGCCGGCTTTTTGTCCAGGTCTTCACGTAGATCGTGTTTCTGGTCCTGGGCCGCGACCTTCCTTCCTTTTCGGGGAGGGGGTGCAGGCTTGTGTATGGCGTTACTAACCTCTCTGTCTCGACCACGGGGTGGTCGGTCCGGCCTGTCGGCCGTATTGTTTTTCGGCGGTATAGGCGCTATATCCTCGTCGTTGAATTTGGGAAGCAGCTTACGCTTAGGATAGCCCTTTGTTTGGCGGTTACCGCCATATTTTTCCTCAGCGTTTAGCAATTCATTCCGTTCATCGTTGAGCGTATCCTATGCGGCTTTAAGCCGTTGCTTCTGCTTCTTCAGGCTCATTGCTGTGGCGATAAGCCGTTGCTGGAGGCATTCTTGTTCTAATGGTTCTTCTGGGATGACAAATTCGTCGTCGCCCAGGCTAATCTCTTCTTCAAAGACAGGTTGGTAACTGCTATCTTCAGCGTCTCTGTGATCGGACATTGTCTCCGGACAGTGTTCACCATTCTCTTGCCCGCCCTGCTCCAATGCTGGGTATGCGTAGTCTTCACTGTTTTTGGCATCATTCGGACTGGTATTTTCTTCCATGATGGTATTGCTGTTTTTACTATGGAGTGTCTTAGAGCGGCGCCGCTCATGTCGGCGCTTCGGCTGTTTCTCAGGAGGTTTATCCTCAACTGGTTTTTCATCATCACCGTTATTTTCTTTTGGTGTATCCACCATGTATATGTCATACGAGGAAGTAGTTGTCCAACGCCCTGTAGGCAGTGGTTCCTGATCCCCTCCGGCATTGTCGTCCATACCGTCGATGTCTTTGGAGTCGTAGTCCAACACGTTGGTTAAATCGTCGACAGTGGCTATAAAGTGGGTGGTGGGTGGGACACAAAATTCCTCGTCGTCCACTTCCCACTCGAGCCGGACATAGTTCGACCGTGAGTTCTCCAACAAGGAGAGGGATTTTAATGAGCTCAACACATCACCAAAAGGCGAGTGCTGGAAGATATCTGCGGAGCTGAACTCCAAGACTGGCACCCAATCAGGTTTGATGGACGCGGGTGCACGCTGTACGGAACCCATGGCCGGAAACGAGTCCGGGATCCGGTAACACCAGCCCAGCTCGATGTTGGGTCTGTGTGCGGCTCGAGCGCCACTAAGTTTGCAGCCTCCGTGGCGGGGTTAAGCTTCTCGTCTTTGGATGACGCAGTCCGCTCGGGCTCTAGGGCTAGGGCGGCCACAGGCGCTATCTCCTGTGTGTGGCCCGATGGCAGATCTAGGTCATGCTCATCGTGGTGACCGGTGTCGGTGTCAAAACCGGCGGATCTCGGGTAGGGGGTCCCGATCTGTGCGTCTTAGGATGATGGTAACAGGAAGCAAGGGACACAATGTTTACCCAGGTTCGGGGCCTCTCGATGGAGGTAAAACCCTACTTCCTGCTTGATTAATATTGAAGATATGAGTAGTACAAGAGTAGATCTACCACGAGGTCGTAGAGGCTAAACCCTAAGAGCTAGCCTATGATGGTATGACTGTAATTGCGATCGGCCTTCTAAGGACCATGCTCTCCGGTTTATATAGACACCGGAGAGCTAGGGTTTACATGGAGTCGGTTACAAGGAAGGAAATATAATATCCGGATTGCCAAGCTTGTCTTCCACGCAAAGGAGCGTCCCATCCGGACACAAGCCGAAGTCTTGAGTCTTGACGCTTCTATAGTTCGGACGATGTGTACAGTCCGGTTGTCCGGATACCCCCTTATCCAGGACTCCCTTAGTAGCCCCTGAACCGGGCTTCAATGACGATGAGTCCAGCACGCAGTCTTGTCTTCGGCTTTGCAAGGCGGGTTCCTCCTCCGAATACTCCAAGGTTATTATCGAACATGTAGGTCATGTCCGGATCTGCAAAATGACCTTCACATACCACCGTAGAGAGAATGATACTTCGGCTGACAATTTTTTAGACGAGCGACATGCCATTACAGCTAGGTCACTATCCGAGCCGTTTTCCCCCGCCCAGCCTCAACGTATATTGCGAGGCGGTTTCCTTAGCACGTCTTGTCGACGCGAAGATCGTGTCCCTTTATCACGGGATTCTCATCAATACAGGTATGGGTAATCCAACCACACCGCTAATCGTGGAGAGTGGGAGGCGAGCGGGTTCCACAAGGCAAGTGGGGAGGCGCAAGAAGCTCTTACCTTCTCTTATAAAGAGACAAGGTCTCCTCCTCTTTTACCCACGCCTTCTCCTCCAGTCGAGCCCTAACGCCCAAGCGCTCTATTTCTCCATCGAAGAGAGGTTTTTCCAAAGATGTCTGGATCCGGAGCAGGAGGCAAATGGATGGCCTCTACCGTCCGGGAGAAGGATTTCAAGAGGCTCCGGGAAGCTGGATATTTGGCCAAGAAGATTGGCCACCGTCTCCCACAGGCGGGACATGTTGTCCCTACTCCGGAGCCTCACGAGAGAGTCGTGTTCCTTCCCCATTTTGTCCGTGGGCTCGGGTTTCCCCTCCACCCATTTGTACGTGGAGTCATGTATTACTATGGGGTTGATTTTCATGATCTTTCCCCCAACTCTTTTCTCAATATCTCAACGTTCATCGTCGCATGCGAGGCCTTCCTCCGGATTCCGCCTCACTTCGGCCTGTGGCTGAAGATTTTCAATGTGAAGCCCAAGGTGGTGAGTGGCGAACACGCCGAATGCGGCGGTGCCATGGTGAGCAAGATGCCCAAGGTAGTTTGGCTGAAAGGCACTTTCAACGACTCCATCAAGGAGTGGCAGCAGCAGGAGTTTTATATCACCGAACCACGCGGCAAAAAATGGGTTGCAGCTCCTGAGTTCAGATCTGGAGCTCCACTGCGGCTCACGTCCTGGCCCAAGAAGGGTCCGAACTGGTGCTCGTCCGATGAGCTGTCCCTGCTCCAGACGCACGTTCAGAGTATGGTTGACAAGGACGTCAAACTTGTTGATGTGGTTCAGGTGAACTAGTTCGCCTGGTTCTCCCTTGCCAGCGTCGAGCCTGCACTCTATGGGAGTTCGACCCAGCCGAGCACCAAACCCTCCGGGAGCTCTATGATTCCTCCCACGAGGATATCTGGAAGGTGCTCTTCAGGTCCGGCAAATGGCCGGATTGCACCGAGGATCGGGGGGTATCAATTATCCCATTCTCCAAGCCCAGTAAGTTACAGCCACGCCCTGTCTATCCATGCTTTAGTTGGCATGTCCTGAGGGAAAACTCTAATCGTATCTCGTCGTGACTTCAGGGATGGATAAAGAAGGTGGAGCGGATGTCAATGTCCGGCCCCACTGCCGGAGGAACCGTCCGGACCTCTTCTGATGAAGATGCTGGTCCTTGCGCCTTACAAGGCGCCCAAGAAGGAGGCCTCCAAGAAGGTCAAGAAGACCCGGAGTGGCCTCCGTTGTCGCGAGGCTCCGGACACCAGGTCCGAAGGCTCCAGCGATGCTCCTTCTTTCAAAGACGAAGATGAGGAGGCAGAGGAGGACGAGCCTCGCTCTGCAGGCGGGAAGAAGCGTGCAGCTTCCCCGCCCCTGGAGGCCGAGTCGCCCAAGAGAGGGCGAGGTTCCCCTCCAGAGGCATCCACCCCGGCTACCGATAACAACCCGGAGTGGGATCCCAAGGCCCAACCCTTGGGAAAATCGTAAGTAACTGAAATCCGAATACACATATGTATCCGGGGTCGTCTGGGTATAGTAGTTTTAACTGTCGCCACATTTCATACAGCCCAGCGGGGTCTCCTGCCGGACAGTCCTCATCGGAGGATTCATTGAGCTCGAATGCTGTGGCGAGCGAGACGCCTCCGGGGACTCCTTTTCCGAAGTCCAGGCGCGACACCGAGGTGTCATCTCAAAGAGACTCAGAGTCGGATAAGGTTCTGGAGGCCTCTAAGGCTCCAGGATTGGGCGAGCGGCCACCTTCCACGGAGGGAGGTTTGACTACTTCACCGTCAACCTTTGTCTATGCAGAGCTGCCGGGTGGTGTATTGACAGTGTTAAAGAACGCGTCCGTCATCGATGAACATCGGACCCTTATGGGTACGGTGGTGGAAAGATTCAGGCTGCCGAAAGCGGCCTGAATGAGTCCTGTCTTGGCCTTATAAAGGCCTTTGAGGTATGGTTTCTAATGAACCTTTGAAGAATTATTATGATATGAGGATTATCCCCTAATACACTGTCCAGAAAAAACAGAGCCGGGAAGGGGATCAAAACCTCTATTGTAATGGGAACCTTTATGTACCCATTTGTTTGAAAACAGGCGTCTACGGAGAGGACAACGCTCATGATGCGGAAGTGTCCGAACTGAAGCAGAGCCTGGAACGGGCCGAAGAAGAACTTGGCCGTGTGAAGAAGAAATTGGAGGAGAAGCAAGGTATGTTTGAGCATTGTCTTGCATTGGGCAAAAATGAATAAATGTGCCTATTGAAAAGTATCTGTGTTATACACCCTAGGAGCGAGTGCCGAATACGAGGCGTTGAAGAAGGCAGCGACTGATGCCCAAGAGAAGGCTGCCGCCGAACAGGCGCTGCATGAAAAAGACGAGGCCAGGGTTGTCACAGCTGAGCGGGAGCTCCAGGAAGCTGTGACGAAAAGCGAGAGCTTGGAGCAGAGTCTAGCAGGGAAAGTATCCGAACTCACCCAAGCTCTCCAAGCCGTGGAAGATGCTCGGGAAGAAGCCCAAGGTGCTGTACGGGACATTCGGGAGGTCCAGAAAGTTGCAACTGGTAAGGCCTGTTGTATCTCTGGCCATTATTACGTTATAGCATGGAGAACTCTAAGCGGCAAGCTGAATTCTTGTTTTTACACGGGCATTTGCGGATATGGCTCATAGCATATCAGATGCTGCCCAATTTTACCGGACCCGAGGAGAGGGAGTCTGCGGGGAGAGACTTCTAGTCGCAGTATCTGGCACCGAACTATCCAGTGACTTTTATCGATCAGCTGAAGCAGCTGGTCGAACTGCACCAGGCGGCCGAACTAGCCATGAAGGACTTGGTCATCTGGCTATGGCCTGCAGAGCCAATTCCAAGCAGTTACTTCGGACTCGTGAAGTGGATTGTGGGCGCCTGTCCTCGGCTTGATACTATCAAGCGATCAGTCTGTATAGAAGGTGCACGAATGGTGCTTGCCCATGCAAAAGTGCATTGGGGGAAGCTTGATGCGGAGAAGTTGATAACTGAGGGGCCACCGGAGGGTAAGGAGCATCGCAAGCCCGAATTGTATTATGAAGGTGTAATGAAGGGTGCCCGCCTGGCAGCGGATAAGTGCACCAAACACATTATATTTCCCTGAGGGCATTTTTGCCAATGTTTGTAATATGGGATAATGGCACTTTTATTATATGTTGCCTATTTTGTTTGAACATATGTTCTTCCTCGGCTGTTTATTGTATGTAAATTCTGAGAGTTGGCCAGTCGTCGGCTTCATCCCCCACGGGAGAAGTACGGGGGTGTTCGGGGTATTTCTGAACACTCTTTATCCCATGATTGGGTCCTTATAAGGAGGTGTTTCTCACCACGAACCAGACAATCGGACTATAGGGCTTTACTACTCTCACTTAGCCATAGGAATTCGAGTATGGTCGGCGCAACCCCTAGTGTTCGGAAGGCCGGACTAGGGGCTCTATTGCCACCTGATCGGAAGACCGATCCGTCGCAATCTGCATTTTATAGTGGCGTTATGCAGAATAAATCTTTAAGGATTTTACAACCTCTTGAACAGCTGACCGGCTCTCGCACCATCATGACAGTCGGTTTTCGGCTTTCTCTACTGAGGCGCTCGTCCGGCTGAACCGGGACGCAATCGCAGTAGTTCTCCCAGCGCTACCTTAGCCGACGAAACGGAACGTAAGGTACCAAAACATGGGAGCCGGGCAAACCCAACCAATGACCCAAGACACGATTCGGAGTTGATGCATATAGTGCTATAAGTTCGGGGTGTCGAGCGACCGAAAAGGTGGCCGGACTTTGTTGCCATATTGTGCAGCCCTTGGCATAACCAGGCGTCACATGGAGCATGGCTACCGTATTGTGGCAAAGATGCATCGATGACAAACGATGGCTGGTGAATGTTATTTAAGTCTACGCAGTGCAGTAGGATGATATGTCTATGCATATGAGTGCGATTTATGATTATGAGAAGGGATGGTTTTTGGCGGAACCTGTTATGGCCGGACTGGAGGGGGCTGTGAATGGATCAAAAATGGACCCGAGCTGCCTTCTACCTGCATGGTCATGTCCTTGTGTGTCTGGGCCAAGTCCACGCCGCCAATCCTGTCCTGCATAAAAGTTAGTTTGCGAAGGTAAATGTTTGGAGGCGGCCGAGCGTCCTCCGTAGTTGGTCTAGAGGTTCCTGATCGGATCCTAGTGACCCCAGCCGTTATTTCGAGAAGTAGCCCGGACTCCCCAGTCGGTGTCCAGATAGTTGGCTGTTATATCAAAATATTAATTCTTATGCACGACTTGTTACTCCGGCAGCCGTATGATTTCCGCTCTAGTGGCGGCATTTGGCCTTGTACGTAGGCGTGAGTATATCACTGGTTTTGGCCTTACGGCCTACCATGTGGAATCTAGCCAGCGTGGTTCATCCCGTTGGCGGATGATGAGTTACTGTATGAGGGGAATGCGTTGATGATGGGGCGTTTTTTGGTTATGTGAGAACAACCATTAGAGCGGTGGGCCAATGAACTTGCCCCTTGCGCCTGACATCTTTATTTGCAAATTCATACCCGTGGGGGCTTTATGTGTTATGGAGCCCCTGGACCACTAGGTCTGGGGGTGCGGCAATTGAATTGCCACGGTTTATATGATAGGGGGGCGATTGGCCGTACTTTTTGTGCCCTGGGGGTCTCTTGACTAGACACTTCCCTTCATTGTTTCCGGCACACGACCGGTCGCTTTGTTTTGAAGATTCTGCAATCTCTGTTGGTATGCTTTGCCGTCCTTTTAGGAGTACCGTGAATTGCACACGGCTGATCAAGTATGCGGCTCGGGCCGAATAGGCTTGAGCTGTTCTTTGTCCGTTGACCGGACTGGGGGTTGCTGGACCTGGCGCCAGCTTCCTTGGCTTGACGTTTATGACCGCCGCGCTGAGGCTTTAGGACGCTTCTTCGTGTATCCTTCTTATTGTCTTGGACTGTAGTGGTGTGCGGACGTCGGGTTGCACTACAAAAAAATACACTTCCATGATGATACATGTTTGTCACAGTAGGTCGCGTTTTTTGTCATGCATGTACATCCATGACAAATTTATGACAGAATCAAGATAGTCATACCTGTGTTGTCGTAGAAGTGTTCCATGACATTACCAAAATTATCACCATGGAAGTGTCCACTTCCATGACGATAAATCATGCGTCACAAAAGTGCTTTCGTCAAGGGTGACCGACACGTGGCATCCACCGTAACGGAACGTTGTTAAGATATCGGGTCGGGTTTTGAATCTGATAACCCGTTAACAGCCCCGACCAATGGGGATTTTCCATGTGTAAAATCATCATTGGCTGGAGGAAACACGTGTCGGCTCATTGTTGGGATAGATGTCATCCACTCATTGGACGGAAGGCGCCTATGATACGTCAACACGTGGCACGGCCCAATAGAGGCCCATTCCTGTGAAAAGGCCGGCCCAGTAAAAATTAGCAGGCCAGCCCATATAAGGCCTACTTGTGTCAGGTCCATTTAAGCCCACGACCCATATGAGATGTGCCAATTCGGCCCGTCAACGGCCCGTTAAAGATTTGACACCATTGCAGCCCATCGTCAGTTCGAGCCCGTTAACAGCCCACTATATATTTGGACTCAATATCGGCCCGATGAGATTTCGGCCTGTTAACGACCCATTTAATGGATGGGCCAATTTTCAGGATGTACATCTTTTGGCCTTGTAGGGACCCATTTAAATGTTGGGCTAATTTCCGGCCCGGTGTGTCTTTCAGCCTGTTGACGGCCCATAAATCTGATGGGCCATTTGTTGTCAGACCTGAGTTTCGGCCTTTTAACGGCCCATTTAAGTGTTGGGCCAATTTCTGGCCCGGTGTCACTTTCAGCCTATTGACGGCCCATAAATCAGTTGGGCCATTTGTAGTCGGACCTGAGTTTTGAACTTTTAGCGACCCATTTAAGTGTTGGGCCAATTCCCGGCCCTGTCTGCCTTTCGGCCTGTGAACAGACCATAAATGAGTTGGGCCATTTGTAGTCGGACCTTAGTTTTGGCCTTTTAACGGCCCATGCCCTTCATGGTCCAATACCAGCCCGGTTTCTCTTTCGGCCTGCTAAAGGCCCACACCACAGTTGGGCCATTTACAATACGACCTGACTTTCGGCCTCTTAGCGGCCCATGGTCTTCATGGTGCAGTACAAGCCCGCTGTCTCTTTCGGCCTGCTAAAGGCCTACAATATAGTTGGGCCATATGTAGCCCAAACTTAGTAACGGCCTGTTAACGGCCCATGAAATAAATTGGGGCCACCTGTTGCCCGCTTTGATGTCGGCTTGTTAACGACCCGGGAGGTAAGAGGGCCGACCATTAACTTTCGGCCTAGTAATGGCCCATTAACTTAATGGGCCCACTAAAATTCGTACATGTCTTTAGGCCAAATTAGATAATTTGAGCCCATTACAACGAGCAATTATGCACAGGACCAAAACAGATCAAGCAAAGGTACGGAATACAGGGAATAACGTTGCACATCCAGCATATATTACAGGAAATTACATCCACTGGGCAATCAAAGATTGATGCGAGTGCAAATAAATGAGCAGAACCTAACCATCTACAATGTCACAATCTGCAACCTCAGCACAGATGACACCCATAAGCATGTGGGCAAGTTCTTTCTGCTTTGCTACACTGTCTCTGAAAACATTGATCAATTGTTGTGTCACACGACTCTGCACCTCTGATTCATCCACCATTTCCATCATTGCTTCAGCCATTAATTGGTTCACAAACATACATTTATTCCGTTGCATTCGAGATAGAGGATACTGAACAGATTCAGATGGCGATTTTGGCAGGCTTGTATTATTGATAGTGGAGAGTGTCTTGACCACTTCATCATAACATAAATTAGGACGGGAGCCAAATAGATTAATCATGAGTTATTGCCATATTACCTGGCCTAGATTTACTGGAAAGAAACAATGGGGTTGCCTTGTTGTTTTTAGAGTTTGTCTTCTTATCTTCAGCAGCCGGCACAAAATTAACACACTAGCATTGCTATCATTGGCCAAGTCAGATAATAGGAAATCAACATTGACACAACGAACATTTGGGCAACTAGCCTACAACAAATTAACACAATATGGCACAGCTATCATCAGCCCGGTGTGGCGACCCATTCTCCGGGTATTAATTTCCATAAAATGGCCCTTGTGCTCACCAGCCCCAGGATAACTGTTAGCTGATGAGGCACCAACTTGATACAGAAATTCCAAGCAGCAATACAAAATATGTAGTACAAGACCATTCTGGCCTGTGAGTATAACAAATGGTTTCTAATGGTTGATGGCGGAAGCGGTTTGTGGATCATCAGTGTCTATGGGACTCCAATTTCCACAGGAATAGCTGAAAAGGTTAACTCCTATCTTCGCGAGGCTGCTATCACCGTTGCTTAGGTTCTGGGACTGTCGGCATGGTCGCTCCTCTCCGCGCAGGAAAATCTGGCCAAGACAATAGCCAGGGACAAGCCAGTGAGTACTTTGAATGTACTCACAAACATTATGAACATAGGTATAATATAACAATGATGTGCTGAAAATATATATGCTCATGACGTCAGTCGCAAAAGATAAATAAAACTCTGATGTGTACAAGCATGTTAATCATGAATATGCAATAACATAGCAATATTAAAAATTATGAAATACATAACAAACATGCCACAGTCGGGCGTCTGAGCGACACCACATAAAGGGCTTTAAAAGAAATGCCACAGTCGGGCGTCTGAGCGACACCACATAAAGGGCTTTAAAAGAAATGCCATAGTCGGGCGTCTAAGCGACACCGCATAAAGGGCTTTAAAAGAAATGCCACAGTCGGGCATCTTAGCGACACCACATAAAGGGCTTTAAAAGAAATGCCATAGTCGGGCGTCTTAGCGACACCGCATAAAGGGATTTAAAAGAAATGCCACAGTTGGGCGTCTGGGCGACACGGCATAAAGGGCTTTAAAAGAAATGCCACAGTCGGGCGTCTGGGCGACACCACATAAAGGGCTTAAAAAGAAATGCCACAGTCGGGCGTCTTAGCGACACCACATAAATGGCTTTAAAAAGAAACAATCATAGTGAATATCCTGGAGGTAGAACCATCCCAGGGATATTCGATAATACCAATAATATCATGGGTTAGTCCACAACAAAGGTAATAATCATAAATTATCACAAGTCACAAGTTGTGATTCCAGTTCTGGTTTAAAAGTTTCACCTCCGAAGACCGACACTAAGACCGACACTTGACCCATCCCAGACTGTAATCCTTAACCATGGACATGGCTATTCGAATAGATTTAATCTCTGCAGAGGGTGTAATCTTTACCCACGAGTAACGGATTCCTTTAGTCCATCGGGACTAATTCCGTCTATGATCTTTTAGTTGGAAACACACCTAACATGCACACACCAGCTTAACTCACATGTGTCTGGAATCACCCACGACACCTGTCAAGCAAAACTCTAAGTGGGGAGGCTACAACCTCGACGTCACATGGGATCACAAAATTTATACCGCGCGCAAACTGGGGAATCTATCCCCTTCGGCTACAACCGAAACACCCATGCTCCCGGACCTGGTGGCATGACTACCGGATGCCTCCAGTATCTTCCACCACGGCCTCTCTGTATGGTGTGTGCTAGGAAAGGGGTTGACAACTTACTGAACCGTACTCTACTTATTGTATAGACGAGTGGTAGTACGAAGCAAGTATGGGGGTTACTGGCACAAGACTCGATCTATGGTCAACTCAGGAGGTTGTAATATTTCCTGCCTGATTAGCAGAATAATACATATACTTCAACCAACAGATAGAAACACCACGCGACATACCCGATCTTGCCATACCAAACACGACCGTCTCGACGGAGGACTAGGAACAAGACCGTGTCTACCCAGGACAGTGGCCTTTCCGGCTTCCGTTCCAGTATGTATGAAAGGCATATGACGGTGATTTCCATATCAACTCATCAGCATAAAAATCATTAACATGCACTCATGAGTAGGATCACATCCTCACATCAAATGACGTATGGTCGTGTCGGGGTGGTGTTGTCACCGAGTCAACCAACACACACAAAAATTTCACCAGGGTTCAGAATGCTTGCCTTCAGGTCATGGGAAAGAAGGGTGCATTCCAAAACATCTTGAAATCTTCAAAAATCCTATTAGAAGAATATATATGAATTAACACCCAAAATCAAAACAGCACAAAAAGTTGTTTTGAATTTTTTTCAAATAAATCTTAAAATAAACTACACAATATTTGAAAGAGGTAGGAAAAAGAATTAATTCATTTGGAGCTGTATTTAAAAAGATACAGCCGGTCAAAGTTTGGTAAAAAATGTGTTATTTAAATAAAAACAGAAAAGAAAACGTTTCGAATTGGCACGTACACGTCGAACGCGAAATCTGGAAATACGCTTCCACTTATCCAGCGTGGACTGCGCCTGAGTCACTGACAGTGGGCCTGCCTGGCCCACTGGTCAGGTTTGACTAGTCCACTTCCCTCCTTTTCCTCCGCCCGAGAGAGAGGGGCGGGACTCCGGCGACGCTCACCGGCGAACGACGGCATTGCTCGATAAACAAAGGTCACCCGCGGGCTCAGGGGGTTGAGGCGGTTAATCCGGTGGTTGTTTTGTTCTCTGGGGTGGGCAGAGCTGCCGGCGGCGAGCTCCGCGGCAGACGGTGGTCGTCGGAAAAAGTGAGATTTCGCCCGCGGCGAGTCCCGGTCAAGATTGAGTATGGGGACGGACTCACGAGAGGGTGAGGGGGTTCCTGGTGGAGAGAGTGGAGAGGGGGAGGCCCTGGTGGCGCCAGAATGGCCGGGGCCGTGGCGGCGGCTGTGGTTGCCGGAGATGGGGAAGGAGACCTCCCCGAGTTGATTTGCTGCCAATTTGGTTCCTAGGGAGATGGTTTGGGACTGCCTACATGCGGGGATGAGCTCGGGGCTCCTTATATAGGCGATGGAGGTTGGTTCCGAGGCGGCCGGTGATAAGGATGACAGTGAACCGCCATGCTGTAGCTTGGGCGACGTGGCGGCGACGAGCGCTAGGGGACACGCTAGCGGATGAGCACGCACTGCTCCAGGAGGCAGGTGGCAAGCGCTGGCGGCTTGGGCGGCGCTGGCTAGCGCAGGAGCTGTCAGGCGGCGGTGGCGGCTAGCGGCTGGCCTGCCGGAGACGTGGCGAGAGCTGCGGGGCTGGTGGGTGCAGAAGGGGACACTGATGGCTGGCTGCGGTCGGTCACGGACCGGGGTGAGTGCGGGGCGGGACGGGCAACTCGGGCGCACGTGCGTGCCAAACGCACGCTCTGGGAGCGCCCAGAGCACGCACGGGACGTGCTCGACGAAATGCCATGGCATGCTAGAGGGTTCCAAACCACAAGAGGGTTAGCAATGTGGGGTTATAGGTTAGGGCCAATCCATGGGACATGCTGGATAGGTCAGGGGCTCAAGTTCACAATGTAAACTTGAACTCATGCCAAAACTGGCTATGCACTCAGGGTGTTTGACAAAATGCCAAAGGCACCTAGGCAGTTCTTGGGGTGGCCAAATCTCCCAGAGTGGGGTCTCTTTGGATGTGTGAGATGGTGGTGAAGTTAGTTTGCAAAAAGGGGATACTTGCTAGTGCAAGTTTTGCAAAACTATAATTCTGGACAGGGAGGAAATGGCATCATTACATGGGCCAAAAGTATTCCAAAGAGTGCATGCTCCTGGACTTAGGGGTTTTGCAGGGTTGACTATAAGCATGAGAAAGCACAAGGCCATTAGAGCAAGAAATAATAGGGTTGCAGAAGAAAACACAGGTCTGGTCCAGAATGGAAAAGAGGTTGATACACTTAATTTTTCCAAAGAACAACACTAGGTTTTAGCATAAAGCTGGATGGCATGCTACCACTGACATCCCATAATTTTGGTGGAGGCTCTAGGGAAATATTTAATTAGGCTATAGTGCAAAAGTGCTCACTGGACCTGATTTGAAAAATAGGTGTAAAACTCAAAATATGCAACGAAATAAATATATAATTGCACAAAAGTGATTTAGAGGCATCACATGACATCTCCAAATTTTGGTTGGATTTTTAGATAAATATATCAACTGGTTGCAGTACAAAAAGAGTTCCAAAACTTGGAGAAAGTCATTTTAATGAATAAAGCTCAGGGTGAAATAATTTAATAAATAAATCTACTAATTAAGAAAATGTTATACAGAGAGTATATAAGTCCAATATATTTTGAAAAGCTCCACTTGGGAAAAATAAAACTCTTTAACATTAAAAGAAGAGTTCTGAAATCAACAGAAAAAATCCAGAATGAAAAATTTTGAAACTCGTGGCAAAATTTTAATATATAAAACTTGGTTAAATTTTTGGGGTGTTACAATTACTAACCCCTTAAGAAAAATCTCGTCCTCGAGATTTGCTAAGGGATGTAAAACAAAAATACTTTTACTTGGTCAAAAGATCATTTTACACAAACGGTAAAAAGTGGCTACAGTGAGAGGTCAATAAGTGGTGAGTAACTACAGTGTGGGATACTGGCATGGTGTGGAGAAGCTCCAAGTTTAAAAAAACGAGCAATTTCTACGCTGGACACCATGAATTTAGAATAAATTCTAAATTCTAAAATACGCTGGTTATACACGAGAGCACAGTGCTCCCTCTGGCTGACAGGTGGGACCAGGGCCCACTGTTAGTCTCTCCTCCTTCCTCTGGCTTTCTCTTCTTCCTCTCTCACGCGCGCTTTCCCGGCTTTCTCTACTGGCGACGTCTAGCACGTAGGGCGTCTAGGCCGTACTGCGGTAGTGCGCGGTGTGCTTGCTGCCGGTGCAGTGTGCACTCACCTCGCGGGCCAGTGCGCTGTCGGCACTGCTCGCGGATTCGCCTCCGAACACCGGCGATCGGGTGATGAGCGGCGCTGGTGGACTTCGCCCACCATACACCGATCTCGAGCTATAAAACGACCGCGGTGCTCCTCCTTCATCTTCGCACCTGGCCTCGCTTTTCCTCCTCCTTCTCCTCCATTACTGCTCACCGGAGCTCGAGACGAGGCTCCAATGGCGGAGACGGTGCCGGACTGGTACGTGATCCTAGTGTGTGGAGGGCTGGCGGCAGTGCTGGGGCTCTCGGTGCTCCTGTGCGCGATGATCTTTGACGATCGTCGTGATGCTGCCGCTCGGATGCTGGCTCTCCGCGGTGGCGGTGATCACGGGGATTAGGCATAATGCCGGGTGTTAACTGTTATCGGTGTGCCTGAGGTGATTAGTGTCCGGATGATTATCCGCTAATCTCTCCCTTGGAGGCATGTGGAGTACTTAGAAGGGTGGTTGGTGAGTTGCAACATGGTTGCGTGTATTTGCAAGACAATGTAAGAGTCCGAGTGGTTGTGGGTCTGTTGCCGTGGTGCTGCGTGAATAAAAAAATAATCCATGCAGTGAGAGGATAAAAAGATGTAGCAATTCTGGAAAAAGAAATCTCATTCCAGGATTTTCGCGGTTACACAGGTTACTCACGAAGAAAACCACTCACATAAGTAGAAACTAAATACTCGACTCGTCGCACAAATTTGAGGTACCATGCATAAGTTACAACGTAATAATAAATGCTGAAATAACAAATACAGCAATGACGTCTAAAATGAGAATGGTAACTAGACAGGGTCTCGAGGAAAAGTCTCTGGTAGTGGAATACACTCCTCTTCTATTGGAGGAAGTGGGTTGACCAGTCGATGTATGAGTCTCTCTGGGTCGGGCCTCAGTGGTCTGCCGATGGCAATCTGAGGATTCAAATCACTCTGGAGATAATCCATCACTCGCTGGTTCAAATGCTCTTGAGCGATGATGTACTGGATAAGGTTGGCTAGCACTGGGTCTCTCTCAATCCGTCCACCGAGAAAAGATGTTACTCCTCCGGGCGTTGCACGGCTCGGAAAATAATAATATCCTTGTTCGCGGGCATAGGGTACCGCAGATCGAAGACGAGCAATTGCTTCGTTCGCAGCAGCTTCTATGGCCAAGCGTGGGGTCGGCATAGATTTCCCCACGAAGGAAACCTCCGTTGGATCTTGGTTGGGGTCTATGGGAGGAATGTGTACTGCTGCCCAATATTCCGAGGTGGAAGGGGTGATTCTCGATTTGAACAACTCGTACTGGGGTGGCTGGGTAGAACCCATGGTACTGCAGGTAAAGTCCCACAATATCTTGACAAAGCTACCTGGGGTTGCATCTGGGGTTCTCCGATAAATACTAGGGCTCGGCATGGCAAGAAATGGTTGTGAGAGTGGTGCACGAGGTGAGGGTTGCTGGGTAAGGTCACAAGGTGGCCTTCTTATATAGCATCTGGGCTGGTTTATTTACCGTGGTGAGAGGTAATAAATCTGCCAGCTTAGCTCCAAAGGTTGGGGTCAGTGTTAGAGATACACATATCTCATAAAGAGACGTGTTACTGTGGGTGTCGTCGGGGTTGGATATGGTAGCTGTGCCCGAAAAAAGTGCAACTATGCGCTGGCAAAATACACAAGGCTGCTATTAAAACAGAGGCACAACGACAGGTTGCGTTAATATACAAGGTCGCACGATTACAAGCGAGGATACACTGAGACTCGGTACTACTCGTACGGCTTAGTCTACCTCGTTTACGTCTAAATGGGCGTGTCTGGTGGATGTCGAGGCTTCTCCACGTGTCTCACTGCCGGGATTAGTCGGAGATGGTGGAGGAACTGCAGGGTCGGGGTAGCAATGATGACCATCACGGGGATTGTTGGCCACAATCCCATTGGAGTGTGCTCCCAAAAGGTGACGAAGCACTTCTGGGGTCATCAAGACACCTTGGCCACTGGCTAGAGCTGACCTCAGGGTCTCGATCGGGTGTCCGAACAGCACGATTGGGTTGTCGGCGTCGGGCTCGGTTTCCCTGTTCGCCGGGGCTCTGCGAACCAGCTCTCATCGAGCTGCGATCAGATCAATAGTGATTTCATCGAACAATGCCTCTAGTGCACTTACATAGCGCACTAGGTGCAACAATGCGGGATCCATCTCGTGATCTCCGTTGGCAACTTGAGGTGGTCTACCGTACCCTTCACGCCTGGGGTAGTAGTAGAACGAGCGACATTTAACTCTGGGCGACAACTGCCGGAGTTGAACTATAGGTTCTCGAGCGGCTAGCTGGATGGCTTGTGGCTCGAAGGAAGTTGTTCTTCCGGTGAACCTGTAGGGGCGTTCTGGCGACAGACCCCTACCGTAGATGTGCACAGTGGCCCAGAATTGGCGGTCCTCACCGCTCATGGGTCCTTGGTACACAACATATTCTGGGGGTTCTTCTAACGCGTAGGCACGACGGGTGAGGTTTGCGAGTATGGTCACGAAACCTGCAAGATTGGTTGCTGTGGTCTCATTGTGCACTATGGGACCAGGCATTTTGGCTAGGTTGGGGAAGAGGCTGTGCTGTGCTGGGTTGAGGCTAGCTTGCCCTTTTTATAGAAAAAGGGGATGGAGTCTTCCTTCGCACGCTTGCGAATGAGACATTTTTGCCATCGGTCACTGGCGTGTGATCGAGAGGCTAGGATGATAGGTTGGGCACCGACTACCAAAAGTGTCGGGATCACAGTGTGGCTATCTTGCATGGGAAGCTTGGCTGGGGTTTTGGTTAGGATCTGGTGGGTTGGTTTGCCTAAGATTTCCGTCCTAGCTAAGATAGGATTAGCCAATGGTCAGCCTGGCTCTGGTACCAAGTCTGTGGGGACCGATTCTCCGGGTATTAATTTACAGAAAATGGCCCTTGTGCTCACCAGCCCCAGGATAACTGTTAGCTGATGAGGCACCAACTTGATACAGAAATTCCAAGGAGAAACACAAAATATGTAGTACAAGACCATTCTGGCCTATGAGTACAACAAATGGTTTCTAATGGTTGATGGCGGAAGCGTTTTGTGGATCATCAGTGTTTATGGGACTCCAATTTCCACAGGAACAGCTGACCAGGTTAACTCCTATCTTCGCGAGGCTGCTATCACCGTTGCTTAGGTTCCGGGACTTTCGGCACGGTCGCTCCTCTCCGCGCAGGAAAATCTGGCCAAGACAATAGCCAGGGACAAGCCAGTGAGTACTTTGAATGTACTCGCAAACGTTATGAACATAGGTATAATATAACAATGATGTGCTGAAAATATATATGCTCATGACGTCAATCGCAAAAGATAAACAAAACTCTGATGCGTAGAAGCATGTTAATTATGAATATGCAATAACATAGCAATATTAAAAATTATGAAATAAATAACAAACATGCCACAGTCGGGCATCTGAGCGACACCACATAAAGGGCTTTAAAAGAAATGCCACAGTCGGGCGTCTGCGACACCACATAAAGGGCTTTAAAAGAAATGCCACAGTCAGGCGTCGGAGCGACACCGCATAAAGGGCTTTAAAAGAAATGCCACAGTCGGGCGTCTTAGCGACACCACATAAAGGGCTTTAAAAGAAATGCCACAGTCGGGCGTCTGAGCGACACCACATAAAGGGCTTTAAAAGAAATGCCACAGTCGGGCGTCTTAGCGACACCACATAAAGGGCTTTAAAAATAAACAATCATAGTGAATATCCTGGAGGTAGAACCATCCCAGGGATATTCGATAATACCAATAATATCACGGGTTAGTCCACAACAAAGATAATAATCATAAATTATCACAAGTCACAAGTTGTGATTCCAGTTCTGGTTTAACAGTTTCACCTCCGAAGACCGACACTAAGACAGACACTTGACCCATCCCAGACTGTAATCCTTAACCATGGACACGGCTATTCGAATAGGTTTAATCTCTGCAGAGGGTGTACTCTTTACCCACGAGTAACAGATTCCTTTAGTCCATCGGGACTAATTCCGTCTACGGTCTTTTAGTTGGAAACACACCTAACTTGCACACACCAGCTTAACTCACATGTGTCTGGAATCACCCACGACACCTGTCAAGCAAAACTCTAAGTGGGGAGGCTACAACCTCGACGTAACATGGGATCACAAAATTTATACCGCGCGCAAACTGGGGAAGCTATCCCCTTCGGCTACAACCGAAACACCCATGCTCCCGGACCCGATGGCATGACTACCGGATGCCTCCAGTATCTTCCACCACGGCCTCTCTATATGGTTTGTGCTAGGAAAGGGGTTGACAACTTACTGAACCGTACTCTACTTATTTTAGAGACGAGTGGTAGTACGAAGCAAGTATGGGGGTTACTGGCACAAGACTCGATCTATGGTCGACTCAGGAGGTTGTAATATTTCCTGCATGATTAGCATAATAATACATATACTTCAACCAACAGATAGAAACACCACGCGACATACCCCATCATGCCATATCGGACACGACCGTCTCGACGGAGGACTAGGAACAAGACCGTGTCTACCCAGGACAGAGGCCTTTCCGGCTTCCCTTCCGGTTTGTATGAAAGGCATATGACGGTGATTTCCATATCAACTCATCAGCATAAAAATCATTAACATGCACTCATGAGTAGGATCACATCCTCACATAAAATGACGTATGCTCGTGTCGGGGTGGTGTTGTCACCGAGTCAACCAACACACACAAAAATTTCACCAGGGTTCAGAGTGCTTGCCTTCAGGTCATGGGAAAGAAGGGTGCATTTCAAAACATCTTGAAATCTTCAAAAATCCTATTATAAGAATATATATGAATTAACACCCAAAATCAAAACAGCACAAAAAGTTTTTTTGAAATTTTTTCAAATAAATCTTAAAATAAACTAGACAATATTTGAGAGAGGTAGGAAAAAGAATTAATTCATTTGGAGCTGTATTTAAAAAGATATAGCCGGTCAAAGTTTTGTCAAAAATCTGTTATTTAAATAAAAACAGAAAAGAAAATGTTTCGAATTGGCACGTACACGTCGAAGGCGAAATATGGAAATACGCTTCCACTTATCCAGCGTGGACTGCGCCTGAGTCACTGACAGTGGGCCCGCCTGGCCCACTGGTCAGGTTTGACTAGTCCACTTCCCTCCTCTTCCTCCGCCCGAGAGAGAGGGGCGGGACTCCGGCGACGCTCGCCGGCGAACGGCGGCACCGCTCGATAAACAAAGGTCACCCATGGGCTCAGGGGGTCGAGGCGGTTACTCCGGTGGTTGTTTTGTTCTCTGGGGTGGACGGAGCTGCCGGCGGCGAGCTCCGCGGCGGACGGTGGTCGTCGGAAAAGTGAGATTTCACCTGCGGCGAGTCCCGATCAAGATTGTGTAGGGGGACGGACTCATGAGAGGGTGAGGGGGTTCCTGGTGGAGAGAGTGGAGAGGGGGTGGCCCTGGTGGCGCCGGAATGGCCGGGACCGTGGCGGCGGCTGTGGTTGCCGGAGATGGGGAAGGAGACCTCCCCGAGTTGATTTGCTGCCAATGGGGTTCCTAGGGAGATGGTTTGGGACTACCTGCATGCGGGGATGAGCTCGGGGCTCCTTATATAGGCGATGGAGGTCGGTTCCGAGGCAGCTGGCGATAAGGACGACGACGAACCGCCATGCTGTAGCTTGGGCGACGTGGCGGCGACGAGCGCTAGGGGACACGCTAGCGGATGAGCACGCACTGCTCCAGGAGGCAGGTGGCAAGCGCTGGCGGCTTGGGCGGTGCTGGCTAGCGCGGGAGCTGTCGGGCGGCGGTGGCGGCTAGCGGCTGGCCTGCCGGAGACGTGGCGAGAGCTGCGGGGCTGGTGGGTGCAGAAGGGGACACTGCATGCTGGCTGCGGTTGGTCACGGACCGGGGTGAGTGTGGGGTGGGACGCGACGACTCAGGCGCACGTGCGTGCCAAACGCACGCTCTGGGTGCGCCCAGAGCACGCATGGGACGTGCTCGACGAAATGCCATGGCATGCTAGAGGGTTCCAAACCATAAGAGGGTAAGCAGTGTGGGGTTATAGGTTAGGGCCAATCCATGGGACATGCTGGATAGGTCAGGGGCTCAAGTTCACAATGTAAACTTGAACTCATGCCAAAACTGGCTATGCACTCAGGGTGTTTGACAAAATGCCAAAGGCACCTAGGCAGTTCTTGGGGTGGCCAAATCTCCCAGAGTGCGGGTCTCTTTGGATGTATGAGATGGTGGTGAAATTAGTTTGCAAAAAGGGGATACTTGCTAGTGCAAGTTTTGCAAAACTATAATTCTGGACAGGGAGGAAATGGCATCATTACATGGGCCAAAAGTGTTCCAAAGAGTGCATGCTCCTGGACTTAGGGGTTTTGCAGGGTTGACTGTAAGCATGAGAAAGCACAAGGCCATTAGAGCAAGAAATAATAGGGTTGTAGAAGAAAACACAAGTCTGGTCCAAAATGGAAAAGAGGTTGATACACTTAATTTTTCCAAAGAACAACACTAGGTTTTAGCATAAAGCTGGATGGCATGCTACCACTGACATCCCATAATTTTGGTGGAGGCTCTAGGGAAATATTTAATTAGGCTATAGTGCAAAAGTGCTCACTGGACCTGATTTGAAAAATAGGTGTAAAACTCAAAATATGCAATGAAATAAATATATAATTGCACAAAAGTGATTTAGAGGGATCACATGACATCTCCAAATTTTGGTTGGATTTTTAGATAAATATATCAACTAGTTGCAGTACAAAAAGAGTTCCAAAACGTGGAGAAAGTCATTTTAATGAATAAAGCTCGGGGTGAAATAATTTAATAAATAAATCTACTGATTAAGAAAATGTTATACAGAGAGTATATAAGTCCAATATATTTTGGAATGCTCCACTTGGGAAAAATAAAACTCTTTAACATTAAAAGAAGAGTTCTGAAATCAACAGAAAAAATCCATAATGAAAAATTTTAAAACTCCTGGCAAAGTTTTAATATATAAAACTTGGTTAAATTTTTGGGGTGTTACACCAGGTAAGGTAGCACGAAAGCAATATTGACACAATGAATGAATGGGCAACCAGAGAAGCACTACAATTCAGTAATGTGCGTGATATGAGATAGTACATTCATGCAGCTCAGTATGCAAAACTACCAGGCAGTTTTCCTTACAAAAATCAACATTGGCGCCTTTAACATTTTGCTAAAACTAATTTTAGATCACATAAAGGTTAGATTCACACCGATTAACAAAATACATGTTGATGTAAAAATATAGTGATATGCAATAGGTACTTACATCAGCATTGGAGCACAGAGAATTCCCGCAAGATATTTTCCTCGAATACGATCCCAATGGAGGAAGTCTTCTATCGTTTAACCGTATTTTCTAAAAGAGAGATGGGTAAGAAACATGTAAAAAATATGATCAGAATGCTATAAAATTTCATGACGCGAGGATACGCACACGCTTCTTAGAATGGAGTTGACATTCTTTTGCTGGACTGGAGCGGACTAGTTCTTTGGCCACTGGAATTTGCTTATTATCAGTGGGAGTTGGGTTTCTCTGTGCTGGAGCAGTATCTATGAAAAATGGAGTTGGTTTATTATCTCCTGGCGTTTGGATCTTTTGCAAAGACCTGGTTTGTAACCCTTCAGATTCTAACATAGCCGTCTTCCCCTTGCATGCCTTATATAGAAGAATGGTGATTCAGTTATAAAACATGCTACAACAGAGATGGAATAGGTACTGAAGAATAGAAAGGCATGACATATTGACATGTATTCCCTCCATCCAGAAATAAATGGATGGGTCTAGGCGTATTTCAGTTCTAGATACATCCAGTTTTATCCATTTCTACGACATTTAATCCGGACGGAGGGAGTATGGTGTAAGAGCTAGGGATACGACAAGACAACACAGTAAAAAAAACATTGAAAAACACACTCCAGAACCAAAGTATTCAAACCCACTGATATGAGATAGTACACTCATGTAGCTCAGGATGCAAAACTACCAAACAGTTTTCCTTACAAAAATCAGCATTGTGGCCTTTAATCATACATTTTGCTACAACTAAATTTCGATCAGATAAAGGTTGGATTGACGCCGATTAACAAAATACATGCTGATGTAAAAATATAGTGATATACAACAGGTACTTACATCTACATTGGAGCATAGAGAATTCCTGCAAAAATCTTTCCTCATAAACGATACCATTGCAGAAATTCTTCTATCTGTTAAGCTTATTTTCTAAAAGAGAGATGGGTAAGAAACATATAGAAAATATGATCAGCATGCTATAAAATTTCATGATGCAAGGATACACACACGCTTCATAGAATTGAGTTGACATTTTTTTGCTGGACTGGAGCGGACTAGTTCTTTGGCCACTGGAATCTGCTTATTATCAGTAGGAGTTGGGTTTCTCTGTGCTGGAGCAGTATCTATAAAAACTGGAGTTGGTTTATTATCTCCTGGCGTTTGGATCTTTTGCAAAGGCCTTGTTTGTAACCCTTCAGATTCTAACATAGTCGTCTTCCCCTTGCATGCCTTGTATAGAAGAATGGTGCTTTAATTATAAAACATGTGACAACAGAGAGATGGAATAGGTACTGAAGAATAGGAAGGCATGACATATTGACATGTATTCCCTCCATTTGGAAAAAAATGGATGGGTCTAGGCGTATTTCAGTTCTAGATACATCCTTTTTATCCATTTCGGCAACATGTAATCCGTACGGAGGGAGTATGGTGTAAGAGCTAGGGATACGACAGGACAACATAGCAAAAAAACACTAGTTGAATGTAAAACTATATGCTAGCAGAATACGTACAACAATAACTAAGGCAACATACATGTGTATGATTGGGAAAATAAGATGGCATTGCAACAGAGCACTAGAACATCACTTCAATGTAAAAAAACATGGTATGGTAGACAGATGAAGTACATACTGATGAATAACAATGCATAAGATATTCAGAAGCATAATGTCCAAATTAAGTAAATGGCATTGCGATACAGTAGAATGACAGTACTTGAATTTGAAAACATGTTATTATGAATGGAATAGGTACTGAAAAACAGGAAGGCATGACATATTTACATGCATGATCAGCATGCTAAGCACATGGCATTGCAACAGAGTAGATACACTCCAGGACATTATATGCATGTTGTACCCATATCACAGGCCAAGTTAGAGCAAGGACCTTGTGGGGTGAAGAGGATTCAACATCTTTCTGCAAGTCTTCTGAAGAACTGCCTTTACATGTTCCATCATATTGGGTATCATTGACATCAAGTTTATTGGCCTTTAGATTGCTCCGTGAGGTTCTTGTGGATATATCAGTGTGTGCAATTATGTCTGACATGCATGGAAGACAACTAGTAGTTAGATTTATGTAAATGAGTGCTTGTGGGAGACGACATAAATAGTAGGACTGGGGTTAACTAGCAGCAACAGGTCTCATAAACTAAAGGGAGAACATAGATGAAAGCTACAAAATATGTATCGTTTGTACTCGAGATTAACTAGATGGAACACAAAAGTATTAAAGAACAACATAGGTAATACTAGAAGTGGTATAATACTATAATCACCAGCCTGTGGGATAGCATTGGCTGATGGATGATAACTATGGAACAACGTTACCTAAAGAACAAGTATCTTAGCTGAACTATGGAACAACGTGAACTCCTGAACAAGACCCGTAAGAGATCAACATGAATATACAATGAAATGTGATGATCTATTTTCCGTGCTTAGATGAATAACAAAGCCATAAATGTTGCACACAAGTAAGATGAGGGTACAACCTATCTGGCTGCCATCCATAGGAGTGAGCATCATGTGCTGACTTGTCGATGGCCCTGCAGTTGTTGTGGCTGTCCATGTCGGGCACGCGCATTCGATGCAGGGAATTGTTGAGTGGGGACTGTAGCTCCTTTCTGGTGTATGCTTCCCTTGTTGGAGCAGCCGCGGTGAGTCAGAAGACGGTGTGTCTGAAGATGCAGATAACACATAATGTTCAGAACGACATATCTCTTTGATCTGAAGAAATTCACTAAGAGATCAACAGCAAGGTACGAGAGTGGTCACATGTCTGTTGACTGAAGACTAAATTGGGGTCACACGATTTTATTTTATTTTGGTACTGTCCGATCTACGCCGGATGGCTTGATGGCCGTCTTGTGCCTCCCGGCTGACACTGTTCGGAATCTTCCCCGAAGAGCCAGCGACCAACGGCAGAGCAGCCTACCTCCGCCATTTGTGGCCCCGGCCAAAACCCCGCTCCCCGCCCCACCGCACTGCCGTGGATGTGCGGCCCCCGGGCCAATCCACAAAGACTCCCCGTCATCCAGATCCGGCGGCGGCAGTACCTTCAACCCATGCAACTCTAAAAGATAGCCATCTAAGCGCTGCTTCCGCGGCGAACTTGTGGTCCCGGACCCTTACGTTAGACACCAGCCAACCGGCAGCCTAGGAGCTCCGCCGCCTCGAGGGGTGCTGCTTCCCATTGGGAATCGATTGGCCCAGAATAAAAATTCAGACAACTGACGCCTAAAAAAAGTGATTTGAGATGAGGGTGCGACCTATCTGGCGGCATGGTGAAGTAGGCAGGTCCAGCTGCCGAGTCGGTGAGGCTGGCGCGGTTGCGGTGGCGACCGGCGGCAGGGAAAGAGCAATGTCGTGACGGTCGACGGCTACGCAGAAGCAACGCCAGGACTCTGGACAGATCCGAAGTTGGAGCCGCTTTGGCACCGTGAACAGCGGCGGGGGTGAGTCGGCTCTGGTACGGTTCACGCGGCCGTCGTCGAGGCAGCACCAGCAGCACGAAGTAAGAGGAACACGACCCAGTGCATGATGGCAATTGGACAGTGTCTCCGGCATTAGGGAGGAGGGCGGCTATGAAATTGGTGCGGTGGGGGCGCCATGGAGGTGGGGCTGAGGTTTCGTGGCTCGGGAGAAGGGAGCTTCCCGGGGAGAAGGTGATTTGGCACCCACAAGGTATGAATGGGGGCGGGAGGGGGGAATTTGGAGGGGAGTGGAACCATGTCTTACGGACGCATTTGTCTGAAATGTGAGGGGGAGTTACAGTTCTACCGTTGCCTATAGGCTTCTCGGCTTTGGTCTGTGTACTGAGGGTCGGGGATAGTAGAGTAACTTTGCTTCTCCCCAAATAGTGGGCGGGAGCGATTTCGGGCGAGGAGGGCGTGTTTTGAACTATAGTGGGCGCGAGCGATTTTGGGCGACGAGAGCATTTTTGAAATAGTGGGCGCGAGCTATTTCGGGCGAGGAGAGCATGTTTTGCCGACCATGGTTTATGAATTATTCGGCACATGTCATTTCGGCCGAGGAGAAGGCGCGCTTGGATGAAGTTACGAACCTACCCTCGATGTACAACGGGCCAATTGATGCGTGTCACACATAGGATGGTAATTTCGCGTCTCCCATTTATTTGCTCGGGCGAATTCCACCGAGCAGAGAGGATGTTTAACGGTTCGTTCAAATTTTGGGAGAACGAGCATCAATGTCTACCTTACCAAGTCGATTCGAATCAAATTTTGAAATATTAGCTTGCCACTTCTTTTTTAGATGGAGAGATGATGCTCGGGAGTAATGTGTTTTTACATGCTCATTGCTAGCGGTTTGCTATATGACAAATAGTTGACCCACTCAAAAACGCAAATCAAACCCAAAATGAAATATCTCGATTCAATGAAATAGCTCGTTCACTAGGTCAAAATAGTGAACTAAATCTAAAATTGAACACCTCAATTGAGTAGCATGTTGTACAGTATTATAGTACTCCATGAACATGTTGAAAGACAAATTAATGAACTTGTTTGATATACGCATATATCCATTCATGTGTGGATTGCAGACAACATGTTCTCCAATTTAAATATTTGAATGCAAGTTTATATCGAAACATGGTTTATATCAGTCTTTGATGCATAAAATGTGACCTCCCCCTCTCCCGGACTCTCTCACCGACAATCTTCAATTCTGTCGCATGCATCCGACACAAAAACCTTGTTGGTCCCTCTCCCTTTCTCTCCATCTCTCTCTCTCTCTCTCTCTCTCTCTCTCTCTTTGTGTGTGTGTGTGCGGGGGGGGGGGGGGTCTTTCTAGTTCACATTCATATATACACCATCTATAGGTCTCTCTCGCACACTATGTATGATACTCTAGCTAATCCAAGCTAGATATCTTGGGTGCACTCACCGTACGCACACAAATTCCTTGGATCTTTGCCCGTAACTCTCTCACGCACCACTATGTCATCTCGGAGCTCTTCCCCCCTCTCTCAAACTCTCCATCCACCTGGGTCACACATACACATGCATATCTCACTCGCACTCGATAGGCCCATCTAAAACTCTATCTCTCTCCCTCGTTCTCTCTCCATCTCACACGCACACACACACACACAATCTCATGCCCAGCTAGCCAAGTATGATGGTCTCTCACTCAATTGTAGGCACATGCAGTCCCCCTATATGTATATGACTAGCTAATCTTAGTCTCCATCACAAACATGTGCATGGTCTATCTCGATTTCTTTCGAGGCATCTTTCTATCGCGCATGCACCCCCTTGATCTCCCACCCATATAGTCCCCTCATGATCTCAAGGGGATCTCTCTATCACAAACACACCCTCTCTCGCTGCCCATGCATCCATGCCATCCATGTGTCCCTCTCGACCTTTTTTCCTTGTTGGCCAGACCTCTATTGGACATGTGCTACACGGGTGTCTCTCTCCGTTGAAAACAATCACACACTAGATATCTTCGTGTATGTCCTCGCCTCGCTTTTCCATCTCGGAGATGCATGCGTGATATGTTCACATAAGAAACAAAAAAACACAGTCTCTCTCTAATTTATCATTTGTTGTCACTTTGTCTTTCACACACATACTCTTTTTGCACACTTACTCATTCTCCTTCACACACACTTGATCTGTCTCGACTGAGGCACTCTCCTCCGTCCATAGCATATAGATTTATTGAAAAGTCAAACATCACAAAGTTTGACCGTGTACGTGGAGAAAAACAATTACATCTAGTACGGCAAACATATACCATTAGATTCACCATGAGATGTAGTTTTGTATGATGTATCTTTGGTATTGTAGATATAAATAACATTTGCGTAAACCTGATCAATATTTCCAAAGTTTGACTTCTAAAAAATTTACATGCACTGCATTATCGAGCGGACGGAATATCTCTTTCCCCCTCTCAGCTATCTGACGCACCACTCAGCCTTATCGGGGCTCCTCAATCTCTCTCAAACTTTATTGGCCAGTTTGGTTCGTGATGTGACCCTCATGCCTTGATGGCCGGTACTGCCTGGTGTGGATGTGAGATGTAAAATATTTCTGCCTGGCCAGGCTTGTGTGGTGCTGAAGCGTTTGATTCCTGCCTGGGCCATGCAAAGCATCAAAGTCCCATCAATCAATCCATGCATCAATTATTTAATGCTAATATCCATCCCTGTTGTTGTTAGCCTCGTGGCCGCACGACCAGGCACGGCCAGGCGTTCGAAATCGGTCGCTTCGGCAAAGCTACTTGCAGTGTCTCGAGTTCAGCCAGGCTAATTAAAGTGCAAGGGAACCCAGCCCAGGCGGGCTTTCTTTTTCACAGGGTAGCAACCAAACAAGCGTGCATGAAATCCAGCCACAACCCCAGGCCACGCAAAAGATGCTCACGACGCAAGCCAAACTGGCCTTATATCTCCCTGGTTCACACATACACATGTCTCACTCGTGCTATACATATAGACCCATCCAACACTCTCCGCCCTTGTTCTCTCTCCATGTGACACGCACCCCCCTAAGTACCATAATCCCTCACTCCATCATAGGCTCTGTTTGGATCCATGGGTTAGAGTTAGTTTGGGTTAGTTTGGAGTCAACTAACCCAAAAAGATCCAAACAGGAGGGTTAGTTTAGGTTAGATGCATCTAACCCATCCAAAAAAACTAACCCATCCAAGAGGTGCTTATTTGGGTTAGTTCTTCTCGGGACCACTAATAAACACTTTTTTCTCTCGCTCTCCCCGCAGCAGATCCCTCCCCACTTCCTCGAAGCTTCTCGTCCTCTCCCTCCCTCCCTCTCGCACCGCCCGTGAAGGTGCCTCGCCGTATCCGCGCTCCATCTAACCCTGCCATCCAAACACCTCTTTACTTAGAGTTAGTTCAGGGTTAGTTCAGGGTATGAATCTAACTCTAACCTCTAACTGAGTTAGAGTATCCAAACAGGGCCATAGGCGCAAGCACCCCCCCTCCTAAGTATGATTATCTCTTACTAGCCATCAGGAACACACGTATTGTCTCCTTCCATCCATACGTCTATCTCGATATCTCTCGGGGCATCTTCTATCGCGCACACACCTTGTCACTCGATCTCCCACCCATGTAGTCCCATCACGATCTCCAGGGGATCTCTCTATGACAAACATACACTCTCTCCTCCCCATGTCTGCATTTTCTCCGTACGTCTCTCTCGACCTCTCTCCCTTGTTTGTCAGACCCCTCTTGGCCACGTGCTAGGGGTCTTCCTCTCTCGGTTCCAAACAACCACACACTATCTCCTCACCTTGCCTCCGTTGTCGAAGATGCATGTGTGATATGTTTGCATAAGACACGCACGCTTTTTCTCTACTTTTATCGTGTGTTGTCCATGTCTCTTTCACACACGCACACACACTTTTTCACTCTCTCTCTCTCTCTCTCTCTCTCTCTCTCTCTTAGGGACTCTGTCACGTCCATAAGCATATGGATGTTTTGAAAAGTCAAACCTCAGAAAAGTTTGACCAGGTATAAGTGGAGAAAAACATTTACATCTGGAACGATCATTAGATTCATCACAACATGTACTTACTTCATACCATCATTTATCTTTGGTATTGTAGATATAAGTAATTTCTTTATAAACTTGGTCAAAGTTTCAAAAGTTTGACTTAAAAAAATGTTGTAACTACATTATCGAACGGAGGGAGTAGCTCTTTCTCTCTCTCTGCTATCTCTCACGGGCCTCCCCTCTCACTCGAACTCTGTATACCGGCGGATTATACCCTCACTGTGTCAGTGTATAGCTCCGTATATTGTTTAGTTGACCGATCAACCAATTCACATGCTTCGTTGTCAGCTCGTGTTCTGTATCTTGGTGTGCTAGACCATGTGGCAGTGGGTGAAAATAAGTAAACTAGAGGCCCATCTGACACGCGGTGAAGTAAACAAAGTTGAAACCACTCGGGGTAGCACCCCGCACGCTAGTAAATTGAGGGCGCATTGAGGACAAACTTCTTGCGCGCGAAGGACGCACTCGCGCACAATTCACCACTGCGCGGTGGCATGCACAGAAGGACGCACTCGCGCACACCCAGCACACAACACACACCAGCACACGTGTACACCGGCGTCGCCGCCGGTTGAGATGGACGGCGAGGCAGCCAACAAGCGGAGGCGGCTCGAGCCAAAACCGCATCCGGCGAGCCTGGACTTCATCAGCAGCCTCCCCGACGACATGCTGCTCGTCATCATCGGCCTCCTCCCCACCAAATCTGCCGTGCGGACCGCCCTGCTCTCCCGGCGGTGGCGCCCCCTCTCGCGCTGCGTCCCCCTCAACCTCACCGTCGACAGCTGCCTCTGCGACGGGGATTGCAAATGCATGGCCGCAGTCTCCAAGATCCTTTCATCGCACCCTGGGCCAGCCAGACGCCTTGACATCCGCATGTTCAGTACCAACTGCAAGGTCCAACCCAAGTTCGACGAGTGGTTCTTATCCCCCGCCCTAGATCAGCTCAAGGAGCTCAGCTTTGAAGCTGGACGATGTCGCTCTCTGCCGCCGTCCGCGCTCCGCCTCACGCCAACGCTGCGCCGCGCCAGCTTCAGCTCCTGCTATCTTCCCCAGATTAATGTTGCGCGCGCCCTTCTTCTCCCTCAACTCAAGCATCTCGACCTCTTCGACATTGTCATCTCGAAGCAGGCTATGGAGCACCTGCTCCGCAGCTGTACTGCGCTCGAGTACCTTCGTCTTGAGCAGATCCACGGGTTCATTAGCCTCCACATCGCCTCGACGAATCTCTGATGGATTTATGTGTCTTGCTGGCCCCACAACAAGACATCAATTGGGAAGAGATCATTCCAGCTGTTCCACGTTATAGTCATTGAGAATGCGCCTTTCCTTGAGAGATTGCTTGTATCGGATCTAGAAGGTCCAACAAAAATCAGGGTCATTGACGCGCCGAAATTGACAGCGTTGGTGTACTCGTCTGCCAAATTCTCCGAACTCTTTATTGGATCCGTAATCGTTCAGGTACAACACTCATCTTCTTCTCCGTCTTCTTGAAATTCACATTTTTAAATTTCTTCTTGATGTATTTACGACCGTCTTCCAGAAAATGATTCCCACAAGCTTGACCCAGTCCATGCGCACAGTGAAGATCTTAGCACTAAAATCTATCGGCCCCAATTTGGATCAAGTTCTTGGATTCCTCACATGCTTTCCGTGCACGGAGAAGCTACTCATCGAGGTGAAACTTCTTTCCTATAAGTAAACGGTAATCACAACGTAGCTCAATTTTTTCGTAATTTTCCCAAATTACGATGACAAGTGTAGTGTTCAAAACTGCATCTACGCACTGCACCGAAAGAAATGTTTTTAGTATTTTTTCTCACGTGATCACCTGCATCGTTTTTATGCTGTACTACTACTATAGTAGCCTAGGCTAGTCATAGTGGAAAGTAACTTAGACTACTCCAGTAACTCTATGGTTACCCTAAGAGCAAGTACTACCTCCGTCCTGGTTTACTCTTCCAATTTTGTAGTATCAAAATTTGACCATAGATTTAACTGACAAAATGTTAATGCATGTCACTAAGAACTATATCGTTGGATTCGTATTTGAACATAATTTCAAATGGTGTAATTTTTAGTGACATGCATTGGCATTTTCTTAGGTAAATCTATGGTCAAAATTTTATACTAAATACGAGGTAGTATTCCCTCCGTCCCAAAATTCTTGTCTTACATTTGTTTAGATACGGATGTATCTAACACTAAAATGTAACTAGATACATCCGTATTTAGACAAATTTAAGACAAGAATTTTGGGACGGAGGGAGTACAAAAGTGGGCTATGTAGGCCAAAACATGTGCCAAATTCACTTGTGATGCATTTGGCATCGATGCCCCTCCATTGCTCACCTGGTGCCCCAATCTGGATCACCTACTTTGCTCCGGTGCCAAATTAACTCATGCAATGAAAAAACACTGCATGGGAGAGAGAGAGGACTGAGGCAATAAAAAACACTTGTTTGGGAGAGTGAGAGGCTGGTGTAGTTGGTTTATTGATTTGTTTATACATGTGGGTCTGTGTGCATAGCGGTGCCAACTCTCTCACATCGCGAGAGCGGTGCCAAAATCTTTTGATTTGACATCGATGCGTATTATGTGGCATACTTTTGCGAAATATGGCATCGGCCACATAGTGGAAGGCAACAAATGCCCAAGCTCTTCACGTGCTCCTAGTTAAATGAGAGGAAACAGAAAGAGAGAGAGAGAGAGAGAGAGAGAGAGAGAGAGAGAGAGTGAAAAAATATCACTAGCCAGCCAACCCTATCGTATGAGCGAATGATATTGGTACCTCTTGATGACACGGCAATCTTATGCAGCCAGCTGCTCTAATATGTTCTCTTCTTTTGCAGATAAAAAAAGACCCGAAAGTGAAAAATGTGCTGCACTATAACAATCTCATCGAATGCCTTGATCTCCATCTTACAGAAATTGATTTGATCGACTACCGAGGCAGCACATCTGAGATTAAATTGGCCAGGTTCTTTGTTCTGGAGGCAAGTGTGCTCAAGGTAATGAGGTTTGGCGTTCTCTGGCGCAACAATGAATGGCGTGCTGATCACCGCAAGCGTCTAAGCCTAAATGACAAAGTCTCCGCAGAAGCTGAATTTGTTTTTGAAACATCAAGTGGCCAGAGACTCGAAAACTTATTTGCCCATTAGTAACTTGTCAGGGCGGTGGATTTTAGTTTGTATGATAATGCTGCATCCACCTAAAGTAACGAAAGTTCTTACGTAAACTTCCTAGTAATTCCCTCTTCCTAGGTGCAGCATTACTCCTAACATTTGTAATATCAGTTTGAAACTTGTAATATTGCCGTGTCCTATTCCTGCGTTTTCAAAATCCTGCGAATCAAACAGGTCCTGAGTTGGTGATGATGTTGTGCCTCCCATCTTTCACCAATAGCCGTCGGATCTAGATCTGACGCATACAAACCAAGCTTCTCCATTTTTGCAAAAAGATGCCCGTACTTGTTCCCTATTTACAAACAACTCCTTGTCTCTCACAATCAGCCTTATCTCCTCCCCACCACATCTAGAAGGCGGTGGAAAAATCTGGCGCGATGGCCGCTGCCGGAGCCGTCCACCCCCAATCTTGGTGTTCCGTGCAATGCACGGGCATCTACGCACGGGAAATTATGTCGAACAGGGCTAGTTGTAAGCAGGCTAGCTCTACAGCCATGATGATAGTGACTGCAGACGGTGAGGCTGACTATGGTATGCCGAACACGGCGCCTATACTCAGGTGTCATCTCCGGCGCAGGGTCTTGTCACTTCACTGTGAGGAGCAGCACGTAATAATTTGACCAACGGGTAGTACAGTGCTAGTACTAGTAGCACCACCGTCTGGATTTAGGAGTACTACCACGTCCATCTGGATTTTAGTATTTGACTAGCAATATCTAGTAGTAATGCATGTCACAAAAAATGTACTACTCCCTCTGTAAATAAATACATGGTGTTTTATTCCTATCGGCGAGAGAACTTAATGTTTTTTTGCTAACTACTAATAGGATTACATGCAATGAACTAAACACTGCATGTCATGTTTGGTAGTCTCAAGTCATTGAAAGCATGCACGGCCCACATCTCTCATTGGTTGATATGTCACGAAATAAGAAACAAGGAGGGAGTTAATGCACCGTGCCTAAGTGTTTTGGGATTATTTGGTTTTCGTAATGTGACTTACACAACATTTTTGTTTACATGCATTAACATTTTATTAGTTAAATCAAAGGTCAAAACTTGGCGCAAAATGCAAAGGGGACCAATAAACCAGTAAACATCAAACTTCTCTCGTTTGGCCCCAACTAGAGGTCCGGTGAGATGACTATACTGCACCGGCATGGAGGGGGACGCAGCTTCATTGACTTACGGCAACTGCCTTTGGGTGAATGACACGTGGGCCCAGGGGGTGGCTGGCCCACCTATCATACAGCCAAAGGCAGGTGCAGTAGAGGGCCGAGGAGTAGTACGAAATCCTACGCACCTATGCACGCTAACCAAGGGCAAGAGTGATCACTCGAATCGCAAGATTAGTTGACCCATGGAGGCGATGGGAGCGAGCATCAGCCAGCTGTGCCAGATGGTCCACGATGCCGGCCTGCGGCCCGGCAACGAGGAACATCTCCAGGTAGTATTGCTTGAGGCCGCCAGGGCGAGGGGCCGCTTGGACGACAGCTTCATCTCCTTGTTCGACGAGGTCCTCGTCGGTTTCCTCGACAAGTTCACCGTCGTCAAGAAGCTCGCGGACGACTTTGACGTAAGCCTCCAGCCGACGCGCCCAGGCTCTGCGATGCCCGCCACCCTCAACGGCCACTATGGTGACAACCTCTTCGACGCACTGGTGGCCCTGCGACTGCCCGCCGTCGCGCCGGAGAATGTCCACCTCGAGGTCCCGCTCGCCGCAGCGCCCGGCACAGCAAGACACCATCGACATAATCACCCATGTCTACGCGCAAATCATCCACAAGGACTACTACATGCAAGAGGAGGACGATAGGACGCTGGCCTTCTTGGACCGCAGGGCAACCTTGGACGACACTGTTCAGAAGCACGTTGAGCTCGCCGCCAACGCCGCTGCTCCTCACACGTCGGTTGGTGACCCGGCGCACTAGGGCGTGAGGATGTCGTTGATGGATCCGTATGTATTTTTATCTTTCCGTCAAATCCATGTAGTAGTATATGATACTACAGTAATTATCTTACCTTTCGCATCAACTTCATAATTTTCGTACGTACTCCATGCATGAACGGCGCCAGAACCAAACTTCTCATTACTCTAGGCAAAATCGTTATTTTCTATCTATCGATCGCGCCATGGAGCAGAACCAAATTTTACAAGTTACGAGTTCAAAAGGAAAAGCCTGCCGTGTTCGCGTCGCACCCCCACACGGTTGGTCCGGCACGCCGCTCAAGCGGGAATGCGTGCGGTGTTGCATTTTCACTTACAAGTGGGACCGCAGTTGAGCAAACCGACTATCGGCAAACCCCCACCCCGCCCACCGCGCGATGGCTGAGAAAACAGGAGGGAGAAGAGATGGCTGTAGCATGGACTCCAAGAAAATTGGTGTCGGATGGGACTCGTGTTGGTGGCGTGTGCCGTACTGCTAGACGTGAATGCTAGTTATGGCCCATGCCAGCCCACTATATCGAGCCTATATCGAGGTACGTAGAACAAATTTCCTGCAGTCCGTGCTCAGCCCTCCTCTATCTCTCTTCTCAGCCAGCCAGCGGACGCGCGGAGCCCATCGTCTGTTTGCTCACATGCGGCCCCACATGTCAGTGAAAACGCAAGAGGACCCACTGAACCTGCACATCTTTCACCTCGACGTGCTGGTGATGAAAAACAAATCCAAGAAAGATCTTCGGTGGCCGCTTTTGGAGTTACTCAAGAGTAGTAAGATTCTATTTACAGTTTAACCCAAGATGCACATCTCGTGGCTTCAACTACCACTCTATTTTCTTTCATGACACGACCTGGATGCTGGATGTCCCACGTGTCGGCAAAAGGAGGAAGAACCCGACCAAATCTTCGGTTGTGCTCTCGGATTAGACTAGTTGTGCTAACTTAAAAATTTTATTGTGTACTCCCTCCGTTCCAAAATACTTGACTTCCATTTGTCCAAAAATGGATGTACCTATATACTAAAACATGTCTAGATACATATATATTTTGACAAATAGAAGGCATGTATTGTGCAACGGAGGGAGTAGAATGGATGCAAGTTTTTGTATTGGGAAGAAGAGTACATCCATATATTGATAGAGCGCAATTTAGTAGATGTTCTATCACTTTTAGCTAGCACAGAGGCTATAGATGAGATTAGTGCACTTGTTGATACTCCTACTTGGTATGCGTGTTGCTGCTTAGACGCAGAGAAAAACGGACCGGAGGGAGTACTAGAATAGAGGCTAGACATGAGACTAGATGCGAGGAAGCAACGTCTACTTCTTTACACTCGAAGAAGAAAGAAGCACGCAAGATCGAGCCTCCGCAGATCAACAATGAATGCATCGAGAAGGCACTAATCCAACTTACAGGAGTAGTAAAATGTATTCTTGTGGTTCTTGTTTTCTTTGGTCTTGCTTTTCTAGTCAAAATTATCGTTGGAGTTCGTGCAAAACGGAGGTCCGTTTGGGGTCGTGCGTTGCAGTTGGCCTTACAAGTGGGACCGCAGTTAAGGAAACCGACTATCGGCAAACCCCCACCTCGCCCGCCGCGCGATGGCTGAGTTAGAGAAACGATGAGGTTGAAGAGATTGCTCTAGCACGGACTCCAAGAAATATGGTGTCAGATGGAAGTCGTGCTGGTGGCGTGTGCCGTACTCCTGGACGTGAATGCTTGTTCTGGCCCATGCCACCCTACTACTCCTACTACTTACTATATAGTACTACTAGTATCGAGGATTCGAGGTGCTGGTTACGTAGTAGTACAATATGGCTACAGTAAAAACACCCGCACAACGCGCGAAGCATGTGAAGCTAGTACAAATAGTGTACTACTATTGTTGATTGGCCTCATCCGATAACCTGTTGCAATGCACGTACAATTATGTATTCGGAAAATATTTTTTGCCTCGTCGCACCACTCACTCACAGAAGCGACTCGAAAGCCATTCATAAATTTAGTAAGTTTATCACAGGCATATCATTTTATTACATACAACAGGTCATCAACCCACATCGACAACGAGGATACATTATAAATACTAAAGTTTTCACCACACAACAAATAACAAGCAATGAAATGAACTTCAACTCAACCATTCCTCGGTGTTGGAAACGCTTGCTTTGAACCACAAGTGATTCTCTGGGACGGGCCATCCATTGTCGATCTGGAGACCAACGCAGGACTGATCATCCAGGCTGAAGCGGCCTACTATATCAGTACCAGGGTAGGGAACCACCCAAATGTCCGAGGTATAGACACAGTTGCTTCTCATAAATGGTAGTAACGTTGTGTCAACAGCAGTTGGATCGCCTTTCACCATCATTGGATAGTTTTGTCCAAGGAAGAGCGAGTTTTCTCCAAGACTATCAATTCTGTACCAGGGAGAAGGAGTTGGCGCTAGCACACTAGTATCCATCCCGAATACCATGCAACGGGTGTTGGAATAGGTCCGGAGAGTGCGACCATGGGAGACTACACCTGCTTCCTTAGCAGTAACATCATCAGTGGGCTGTATACACACGAGAAGAGGTGATCCATCGGAATTAGTTGCCAGGCGCCAAATAGTATATGGGCGCTGCTCGTCCTCATGCTCGTGATCATCACCATCGTCATCTCCCCCTTGGTTATAAAAATCTTCAAGTATAGGTGGTGGAATGTTCGCAGGACCTTGGAAACACAAGAAGAAGGTTAATTAGTAAAGGGAAACTTGCTAACCCGCATGCATGTGGATGAAACAATTATAATTATGGTGGAAGACAAACGTACCGAAACAACGATCCATGCAAAAACAGTGCCACGAGTGGTGGCAGCAAACACAAGGCCCTCGTATTCAATTGCATCACAGTACTCATCCGTGTACAGAAACTGATTTTTGAGCAATATCCATCGAGTCAAACCAGCAAGGACGGCAACAAGCTTGTCGAAGATAGCAACAACTTCATAGTTGTTGTAATTCCAAGAGCGGTTGGGAACTCGAGAAATTGCTATCTTCCGTAGAAGACAGTCACCATGATTGTATTTGAACGTGCGTACAATACCGGTGTGCTCAACCTCTGGGCAGTCTGCTGAGATTTTTGGAAGTGGAACCCGGTCACGAGTGTACACATTCACAAGTTCCCACTCGCAGTTGGACCCAATGTAAACAACCCAATCTCCATTTGCGCCTGCCCAAGCCTTGCCCTCAAGCGATGGCATCTTAACATCATACGTATCATTATCAAGCGGCATCAACTTGCACAGGGCGAGGCCTCCATCGTGACGGCGCCAGTCATCAGGGTCACAGCAAAGAAGATAGGGGCGATCAAACCTCTCCTTGACTCTTGGGTTCCTTGTAATGATGTTATTAGTTGAGTCAAGAATGGGCTTGAACGAACCTGCCATGCTAGCCGAGGTGATGACGTCGCACCGATCAATGAGTTCCTCCACCATGTCATCTTTCATGTTCCCTCCATGGAGAAGATGATCGAACAATGGCAGAAGAAAGGGTGAAAGGCTGAAGGAAAATGGAGGAGGGAGAGGAAGAGCGTGCGACAACAATTCCAAATTGAGACGAAAAGGCAAAGAGTCAGTGGGCGGTTGCCAGTTTGCCACGGTTCACGAAGGGGCGCCCCGGCCTACACGTCGGTTCGGAAATACTCCTACTACTCGCCGTCGTCTCACTGATATGTTGGAACGGGACCACATGTCAATGAAACATGGTGTGTAATTTCTCGTGCAAAATGCGATCTGGCCGCGTTGGCCCGAGGTGCCGCATTAGTTATCGACCTTTATTTTTTTAATGGCGTGCCGTTCAGTTTTGAAGCACGACTAACTGGTACTGTACGCAGAGAAAATATAAACTACTCTACCACTACTCCACCTCCAGTACTAGTAGTATAAAAAAGATATATAGGCTGGAGCTTCAGCGCTTTCTTGCCAAGGGCTGCCCACTTGCTTCTCACACTACCACCCTCTCTCCAGATCTAAAAAAGACGGCCCCTCTCTCCCTCCTCACCGGTGGTCACAGATCCGCCGGGGAAGAAAAGGACGTGCAGCGTTGACGCACTCGTCGTCGGCGAGCGAGGTCACGCACTGACGACAAGGCCGTCCTCTCAGACCTAGCGCCCGCGCTGGATGGCCTCCGTCCCCAAGCTCGCTGCCGTAGTGTGTGCGGAGGACGACGACCACGAGCGAAGCCACTTCCCGCCGACCCTCAGGTATGCTACCTCTTTTCGAACCATACCCTTGTTCTATTGCCCCATCTGGCACGTCGTTGCATGTGGATCTTTTTCCACTCCACCATCTTCCCAATTTGCTATCCTCTGCTCTGCTCGCCACGCAGACGAAAACCATAATTTGCACTATTAAAGGAAACCCTACTTCATGCAGACTAATCCATGTCTGGGTTGAATAAGGAAAGGAAGGGAGACTGTACTGTCCAAGAGAGTAGGCATCGAACCCGCATCTAGGTTGAAAAGGGGAAAATCAGTAGCTAAGGAACGAGTCTCGTGTCTCTTGGTTGAAGAAGGGTAGAAAGGCATGACAACGCAATAGAGAATGACCAGGTCGATCGGTTTGTTGTCCTCACATAGGAAAAAGGTGGCTAAAGAGAACAAAAATGGGACGTAATCCACATATGCTGCCTGGATATTTGTTGCTCTGGGCAACCATACCTCCCTCACCACTCTGCGTCCGTGGAGGTACATCGTACTGGTGCGCCCACTGTCCGAATGGGCCTCCCATGCTCTTATTGCCACTTTTTTTGCTGTTAGTATAACGCCAGCAGTCAAGTCAAGCAATGCTACTGCTAAAGTGAAGCCACATTTAACTAATGCCGCTCTCAGTCTAATGCCACCGATAAATTTAAGCAATGCCATTTAATGTCACTGGATTATTTCAGGGTTAGCTGTTGATTGTGGATGTATTGTTACCTTTACATTTTGTCTAATGCCACTAGTATACCAATGCTGAAACTTGTTACCTTTACATTTTGTATTGTTAATTCTTATAGAAACCTTCCAGTGCTAGAGTTTATTGAAATCTGTTCAGTAAAACCATTGTACTGTACCCTGTAATAAACTAACTACTCTACTGTTGCACTAGCCACTGGATTAGTGTATATTTGTAGTATTCGAATGGTGTAGAGTTCACTCAAATTATCCCGGTAAAGCTAGTCACACCTTTGTTAAAATTAATGTTCATTATGTTATCGGAGGAGGTCTGTATGTTTGTCTCTAATGCCTGTCGACTACATACCTGACATCATGATGTAATGTTAAGTCATTTCCTTTTGTACAGTGTCACTGAATTGTCAAGGCGGTGATGGCATTTTATTTTAGTAGAACTGCACAAAATTTGCTTAAAAGAAGAGGAAAGGTCAGGAATGGCTCAGTTTTTCAGAAAAAAACTATGTATGCCTTCCTGACATCAGCCGTTGTTGCTTTATTTATTCCTTCAAACAGGTTGTTAGAAACAGTCTTGCTACCTTTTCCCATTAAGAAATTGGAATGCTTATATTTGTGAGTCTATGCTTCAACTAGTGCCACTTTTATAGTAATCACACTTTCAATATCTATGCAAACAGGGATGCTCGATTTTAGTGGAGCTGCACAAAAAGTCCAACTGGTTCAACATTAGGAGCATGTTTTTTTCCAAACCTTTATATCCAATTGGTGGCACTATGAGCTGTTCATTACGAAGGTACATGGTTTGCTACTATCTTGCTACTCTTTTTGTACTGTCATTAGATAGTAATACTAGTGGTTTGCTAGCTGCTTGATATGTTACTAGCTGCTTGATATTTGTGCAGACAGAGATGTCTGCCCGTTGCTATTTGGCAAACAAACAAAGTGTCCGCAATTTTGGTTGAACTGCACAAGAGAATAGTATAGTCACTGCATGCAGTGCCATTTGAAAATAGACACAAATATTGGGTAGTCACTTCATGGACTGCAGAAAAGTAGTACTATACTATTTACTGGCCAACAGTTGGTGCTTCATTGCTTTGGTCTGATTATACAATGGGCATCATTTTGCCTAAGTTAAAGTTTGTATTCCGAAAATAGTCTCGCGGTGATCGAGAGAAGACCAAATCATATTGCAGTGGATGTTCCTCCATCATGTGTGGTTCATTCTTATGGTTCCAGCTGTTGGTGAAACCACTTACATTTGCAAGAACCACTTACATTTGCAAGAGGAATTGTAGACTTCACAAACAAATTTGTCTTTCAGTCTGTACTGAATGTTGGCCAATAGAAGCATCCATGTTAGTAGGAAGAACATATGTTTTTTCTAGATCTTTGCTTTTGGAGCTACATATTTGTATATGATCTGTCAATCATTGAGATGCATTAACATGTTGATCTTATGTATGGGAATCGTACTAGTTAGTTTTAGTTGTGACGCAAGATCCGAAGTGGCTGATCTTTGCTTTTGGAGCTACATATTTGTATATGATCTGTGAATCATTGAGATGCATTAACAGTAACTTATTTCTGTTCGTTCAGTGTTTACAAGTCACTGATCGATCACTAGCTAGCCTACAAATGCGCTCCCGGCAGTTTTATTTGCGACGCAAGATGCGAAGTGGCAGTTTTTTGAATAAAAATGCCTACCTCTGAAGAAACTGACAAGCTAAACTATCGATCCTACACGGATAAAAATGCCTACCTATGAAGAAACTGACAAGCTACACTATCGGTCCTACACGGATAAATAGCGGATCACGCACGTACTACCTCCTTTCCGGTTTGCAGGGCTCAATTCAAGAAACGACCTACTCGATCCTACACGAATAAATAGCGGATCACGCACGTACTAGTACCTCCTTTCCGGTTTGCAGGGCTTAATTCAAACCTCTCACCAACCAAGGTACTCCCTCCGTCTGGGTTTATTAGTCCCGTGAGCAAAGCAGCAAGACCAAGGCATGGCAATAATTAACAGCATGCAGAAGTTTAAGCCTCATTAATTCCTGCGATTTAAGTGGCTGCATGCGTGCCCTTGGCTACGACTCGTTGCATGCTACTTTGCGTACTGCCTGCGAGCGATTCTGAGTGCCTGCATGAAGCCGGCCGTAATTAAGGCAGCTAACTGATACGAAAAAAGATATGCTTTAATTGTTGCGGGCTTTTTAAATCCGTGGAATCATTATTGACAAGGAGGGAGATGATTCGAGTGCACTTGTTTGACCGCCATGCCGGCGTGCGACCCAGACGGGACGGGACGACACAGTCATAATTTCAGTTTCCCTAGTTTTCTACGGCAAGCTGGCGCGCTAAGCCATTATGCATTGAATTCCGATGACCGTCGCGCTACCTTCCCCCTATAAGTACTGTTTCCCGGCCTTCTCCGGTGCCACCGTGACCCAACTCGCCATATCCTCATACGCCCCCACCAGCCCGATGTCGCTCTGTCACGACCGGTTTTTCAATAAAATGATTATTGATAAAACCGATCTTTTAATCCCAGTATAGGAAAAGTCATCCTTTCTGGTAGACAACGCTTGATAAACAGAGAACCAGTAGCATCAAATATATTACAGGGTTGAGCTGAGGCTGCTCAACAATTTATTACAAACTCGCCAATATCTTACATATGGGCGGTTATGACACAGGGGTGTGGTGGTATGCTACTAGCTCGAGGAAACGTGGTGGCGGATAACTTGACTTCTACTGGCAGCACATCGAGCGTCAAGGTGAGGCTCGATGAATTTATTTCTGGTTGCGGAAGCGGATAATACAATGACCAAGACAGGATCACACGAGACTGACTGGGACTCCTCTAGGCTTCAGACTCGCTATCAAACTCTTCATCCATGAGATCGCCTTCATCAACATCTGGCCAAATCAACAAGCCAGGTGAGTACTTTGAAAGTACTCGCAAGACAGTTCGGACAAAAGATATAATCAATGAATGCATGAATGCGTCGTGAATAAAGAATGATGCTCATATAACAATGGTAAGATTTGCCGGACTTGATAAATAAAATAAATAATTGAAAACCGATCGGGTGTCTGGAGCGACGCCTCGAAAGGTAAATAAGTAAAATGCATGCCGCAGTCGGGCGTCTAAGCGACACCACATAAAGGGCTTTTAAAAGAAATGCCACAGTCGGGCGTCTGAGTGACACCACATAAAGGGCCTAAAAGAAATGACACAGTCGGACGTCTGGGCGACATCACATAGAGGGCTTAAATGAAATGCCACAGTTGGACGTCTGGGCGACATCACATAAAGGGCTTTAAAACAAATACCACAGTCGGACGTCTGAGCGACATCACAGACAGGGCTTTAAAAGAAATGCCACAGTCGGACGTCTGAGCGACATCACATAAAGGGATGTAAAAGAAATGCCACCGTCGAACTTCTGGGCGACATCACATAGAGGGCTTAAAAGAAACGCCACAGTCGGACATCTGGGTGACATCACATAAAGGGCTTTAAAAGAAATACCACAGTCGAACGTCTGAGCGACATCACAGACAGGGCTTTAAAAGAAATGCCACAGTCGGACGTCTGAGCGACATCACCAAAATGGGCTGTAACAAAAATGCCCCGTCGGACGTCTGAGCGACATCGCAGACAGGACTTGCAACAAATGTAAATAACAGTTATGCCACCGTCGGACGTCTGAGTGACATCACAGACAGGGCCTATAACGAAAATAAATAACAGGTATGCCACCGTCGGACGTCTGAGCGACATCACAAACATTGCTTGTAATGAATGTGAATAACAAGATTAGTCCATCCACAAGAATAATCTTTTAACCGGATTTACCACACATAAATCCCACCGGAGTTTTGTCACTGAGGCTGATACCTGACAAGATAAGATGAATATTGAACAAAGTACAAGATAATTGAAGGATTTGAGACTCTGCAGAGTTTGGATGAACTGACCACAGCCAACGGATTTCCGCAGTCACGAAGGACTAGTTCCGTTTACGGTATTTCAGTAGAAACACATTTAGCTAGTACACACCCATTTCACCTCACGATGCCAGGAATCACCCTAGACAACGTCCAAGAAAAACTTTGAGACGGGGAGGCCACAACCTCGAATAGCATGGGATCAAATTTCTATACGCGCGCTCTAAGGGGTGCCTCCCTCTCAGTCCCAACCGGAAACACCCATGCCCCCTGACCGGATGACGGGCTTTAATCCAGGGCCATGGAACCCTCATCCCGGCCTCTCTACTTGGTGTGTACCAGGAAAACGGTTGCAACTTACTATGCCATATCCCTTGCAGAAAACATGTGGCAGCACAGGAAGGAAATGAAGGGAATATGATTTGATCATGTTGACACTACTGTCAAAAGGACTGGCCTAAGCCTGGCATGTCACAACACTGCCATCTTACCCATCCTCATGCCAACACATGGCTATGCAAATATGTATCCAACAACATAATGCTTTTTGAGACTTACTTTCCGATTATGTGCATGAAACATAATATTAAAGTGATGTTCCTAAACATGCCATGACCATGCTACAATGCAAACATGCAACAACACTCATCATATCAAGAGTTCAAACATGCTTTCCTGGTTCGGAGTAGTCGGAGTCTAACTGTGCGAAGTTTGCAGCTCCGTCGCTTCCTCCGGAATCTACGGTATAACAAAAAAATATGCACGTAACGTAAATACCGCGAGTGTACAGAAAATATTCCCAATAAATTCTCAAATAAATCTTATACAAAACTAGACAAAAATCTAAAGAGAACAGAAAAATAATTGATCAAAAAAACTTTTCTGATTAAAAGTTACAAGAGTTTTGGTCCAAGGACCCATCTGTAATGAAACAGAAAGTTTCCAGGGAGTTCTGCAAAAAAGTCCAGATAACGTTTCGTTTAAAAGAAACGGATGAGAGACTGACAGGCGGGCTCCACCTGTCAGGTTTGAATTTTCAAATGAGGGAAAACAGAGCGCGACGGTGCCGAGAGGTGCGGTGGTCGCTGGCGACGATCCACGGCGAGGTAAGGTGATCGGGGTGTACCTTCGTGATCAATGCGCCCTTTCGCGTCTGTGGGTGGTGGCAGAGGTCGTCAGCGAGCGCCACGTCGATGGTGGCCCTTGCTCCGGCGGATGGCGGTTCGGACGGTCGTGGATCTCGCCGGAGAGAGCGGAGAGAAATATGCCGGAGCCCGAGGCAGACGGAGGTGGCCGGAGTCGAGGAAGAAAGGCCCCTCGAGGCCCCTCCAATGGCTAGGCGGGGTCTGGTGAGGTGGTGGAGTCGTGCGGAGGTGAGAGCAAGCTCGGGGTGCTATATATAGCCGGCCCGGGTCGGTTGCCGTGAACGGATAAGTCCGGCGAGTTGATTACGGCGGCGCTGTGGCTGGACGGTCGGCTTAGGAGCTTGAGCATCGCCTAGGAGGAGTATTGGAGCTGTTCCCATGTCCAACTCAGCACGGGAGGGCTGGTTACGGTCTGCCCTCGACGGAACGGCCGCACGGCCCGTCGGCGGCAGAGAGCGCGCTCTGCACATGCCAAGCCACGGCGACGGTGCCGCATGCGTGTGCTGGCAAGGAGGCGGCCACGCGGAGCCACCAGGACGCTTGGGTGGCGCCGAACGGTGTTGCGCCGCAGTTTTGCCCCCTGTCGTCCGTTACGGTGGTGCAGCCGCCGCAAAGCACGCCGGCACAGGCGGGCCAGGGCGCCACCGAAGCTAGGAACGCGCCAAGCACTCGTGTGAAGCTTCGGACAAGAGGGATAGGCTGCGAGCAACATGCCAAGGGCACTGTGGACTCATGACTAAAGTTACTGACGGAGATCGACACTGATCTTCTGAATTTACTGAAAGTGAATAGTACTGGTGCATGCAAGGTGTTCGACAGAATGATTCTAGTGTGTAGGGATTTTTCCTTGAGCTGGTTTTTGGTGGAGTGGTCTCTCATTGCAGCTAGAGGTGGCCTGAATTTTGGTGGAATTTCTATAGGAGTGTAGATATGAATTTCATCAAATTTGGCAAATCTGGTCCAAACTTGCAGAGGGTGGAATTTGAAATATTTGAGAAGAAGAAGAGTGGATCAAGATGGTTCTAGGTTGTGGGTACAAGGGACTATCCAGGGGTGTTGAGTTGAGGTCAAAAATCAAAAGCATTAGGGTACTTGCTTTGCAAATCACCTAGGCTCAAAAGAAAAGACAGAATTATCTTGGGAGGAGAAATAATTGGAATAAAATCCAAAAATGGATTTTATTAGTTTGGACAGAAAGTTAGGGTTGAACCAATATGGAATGAGTGGTTTTTGAGAAAATTTTACCATAGGAGACATGGTAAAATTTAGAAAGGATCAAAACCAAATAAAAGCCCTAAAACCAAAAAGGTTTTTCCTCTCAGGAGAAACTAAATCCAAGAAAGATTTTTGCTGAAAACAAAACCACAAAGAAAAATTTTGGAGTGTCACAGCACCTACCCCCTTAGGAAAAATCTCGTCCCCGAGATTTCAGCTGATCCTTAAACAGGTGTGGGTGCTCTGTCCGAAGAAAATCCTCTCTCTCCCAAGTTGCTTCATTCTCGGTGTGGTTGCTCCACTGAACTATGAAGAATTTGATAGTTTTCCGTCGGGTCCTCCTTTCAGACTCTTCTAATATTTTTATGGGGTGCTCCCGGTAGGTGAGGTCCGGTTGTACGTCAATATTTTCATGAGATACCTGCTTCTCTGGATTGCCTACGTACCTTCTCAATTGTGAGATGTGAAACATGTTGTGGATATCGGATAAATCCCTAGGTAAGTCTAGCTGGTAGGCTACCGTGCCTCTTCGGTTCATTATACGGAATGGTCCTATGAATCTTGGTGCTAGCTTTCCCTTAATCCTGAATCATTGCAGACCGCTCATAGGAGAGACTTTTAGGTAAACAAACTCTCCGGGTTCAAAACTAATTTCTCGATGCTTCCGATCGTAATAACTCTTTTGTCGACTTTGAGCTGTCTTGAGTCGATCTCTAATTGTCTTAACTTTCTCTTCAGCCTCTTTGAGCATATCTGGGCCGAAGATATGGCTGTCTCCGGTCTCTGACCAATTTAGCGGGGTATGACATCTTCTTCCATACAGAGCTTCAAAGGGTGCCATTTGCAAGCTGGCTTGATAACTGTTGTTGTATGCGAACTCTGCATATGGTAAGCTTTCTTCCCAACTGGTTCCGTAGGTGAGGACACAAGCTCTCAGCATATCTTCCAGGATTTGGTTTACGCATTCGGTCCGCCCATCGGTCTGGGGATGGTACGCGGTGCTGAATGCTAGTTGGGTACCCAGTGCATGTTGTAGGTGATCCCAAAATCTAGAGATGAACTGTGTGCCTCTGTCAGACATGATAGTCTTTGGGACTCCATGCAGGCAGACGATACAGGGAAGATAAAGCCTGGCCAGTCTCTGAGTGGAGTAAGTCGTCTTCATTGGAATAAAATGTGCCACCTTGGTTAACCTGTCAGTTATGACCCATATGGCACTATTTCCATGTCGTGACCGTGGTAGTCCAACAATGAATCCATTCCAATCTCGTCCCATTTCCACTCGGGTATTTTGTTTGGTTGCAACAGCCCGGCTGGTTTCTGGTGCTCGGCCTTTATGCGTTGACAAGAGCCGCAACATGCAATAAACGTGGCTATGTCTCTCTTCATACCGTGCCACCAAAATTTTTCCTGAAGGTCTTTGTACATCTTTGTCCCCCCAGGATGGATTGAGTACGGAGCGGTGTGGCTCTCAGACAGAATTTGATGTTTGAGGTCCTGGATATTTGGCACGCAGATTCTTTCCCTGTACCATAATATTCCTTGCTCATCTACGTTGAATTCTGAGGCCTTGCCCATACTCACTTTCCTTTTTATGCCATCAATGCTAGGGTGTCCGTGCTGGGCTCCCTTGATCTTTTCCATCAGGGTCGGCTGTATTTCCAAATTTTCCACACTGCCTTCGGTAACCATTATCAAATTGAGCCTGGCAAATTCCTGTTGAAATTCTGGCCTCAACTTTGGTATACTGTCATCGTCTGTGCTGGGATTCCGACTCAGGGCATCTGCCACAACATTTGCTTTTCCAGGATGATAGTGGATTCCAACATCATAATCCTTCACCAATTCTAACCAGCGTCATTGCCGTAGATTTAACTCTGGCTATGTGAAAATATACTTAAGACTGTTATGGTCTGTGTATATCTCACAACGATTCCCAAGTAGGAAGTGTCTCCATTCCTTGAGTGCATGAATGACCGCTGCTAATTCCAAGTCATGAGTGGGATAATTTTCCTCATGCTTGCGTAGTTGTCTAGAGACATACACAAGTACCTTGCCTTCTTGCATCAATACGCATCCGAGGCCTTTCCGGGATGCGTCACAATATACCTCAAAATTTTTGTGTATATCTGGCACAATTAGTACATGTGTTGTTGTTAATTTGCTTTTTAGCTCTTGGAAACTTTTCTCAAATGCTTTCGTCCATTCAAACTTCTTGCCTTTCTTGAGCAATTGTGTCATGGGCTTTGCTATAGTGGAGAATCCTTCAACAAATCTCCGATAATAGCCTGCCATTCCCAAGAAACTCCATACGTCCGTTACGCTGGTTGGTGGTTTCCAGCCAAGTACGGCCTTGACTTTTTCCGGGTCTACTGCAATACCTTCTTGGGTTCGCACGTGGCCCAGAAAACCCACCTGCTTTAGCCAAAATTCACATTTGCTGAATTTTGCGTACAATTGATGTTTCCTGAGTTCTCCGAGTACAATCCTAAGATGTTCGGCGTGCTCTTCTGGTGTTTTGGAATATATCAGAATATCATCGATGAATACCACAACAAACTTGTCCATGTACTTCATAAATACTTTTTTCATGAGGTGAACAAAATATGCGGGGGCGTTGGTTAGTCCGAATGGCATTACTGTGAACTCATACAGCCCATATCTGGAGGTGAATGCGGTCTTGGGAATATCTTTGGTTCGTACTTTTAGTTGGTGGTACCCTGATCTCAAGTCAATTTTTGAGAAGACTTTGGCCTGTGCGAGCTGATCGAATAAATCATTTATTCGGGGCATTGGGTATTTGTTCTTGATGGTGACCATGTTGAGAGCTCGATAATCAATACACAACCTCATTGTTCCATCCTTCTTCTTGGCAAATAAAATTGGAGAACCCCAAGGTGAGCAGCTGGCTCGTATGTATCCTTTCTCCAATAATTCTTTTATTTGCTTCTTCAACTCTACCAATTTGGATGGTGCCATTCTGTATGGTTTCTTGTAAATAGGAGCGGTTCCGGGTGCTAGCTCAATGCTGAATTCTATTTCTCAGTCTGGTGGCATGCCTGGTAGTTCTTCTGGAAATACGTCTAGGAATTCACATACTACTGGAACCTTGTTCAGCTCAGAAATGTCCACCTTGTTTAATCTAGGTTGCCGAGGTATTTGTCTCTCTTTGGCTGAAACTTTTATTTTCTTCCCATGATGGTGTGTGAGAATCACAGTACGGTTGAAGCAGTCAATAAAACCTTTGTTGGTGGTTAACCAATCCATTCCTGGGATGACATCCAGTCCTTTGCTTTCCAGTATGATAAGGTTGGCGTAAAACTTCAATCCTTCAAATTCAATAACCACACCTTGACAGTAACTCTGGGTCACTTGCTTAATTCTAGGGGACTTGATGATCATTGATTTTTCCAAGGGAAGCATCGAAAAATTATTTTGCAAAGCAAAACTTTTCGAAACGAATGAGTGAGAAGCTCCAGAATCAAACAAAACCATGGCAGGTATTGTGTTGACGGGGTACGTACCGAGTACGATATTTGGGGCGTTATGTGCTTCCTCTCGGGTCACGTGGTTCAAGTGACCTTTCCGGTGGTTGTTGTTGGGGTTGAAATTGCTTCGCTTTGGTGCTGAATTATTTCCACCGTTATTGAGCTTCGGGGTTGAGCTCCTTGGCTTGGGGCACTGCTTGGCATAGTGCCCTTCTTCTCCACAAGCATAACAGGTAACGCCTGGGCGATAGGTGAACTCTTTATCTCTTGCATGGAAATTCTTGATTGGACGTGAATTATTCGTCGGGGTTTTGTGTGAATCCCACTTCTAAAATTCCTTCTTGCTTTTGTGATTGCGAGCAAAAGTAGTCTGATCCCTTTTTCGTTTGCGGAAATCTTCCAGGTTACGTCGCTCATTTTCCAGAGTAATGGCCTTATCCACCAGTGTTTTAAAATCTGGAAAGGTATGCACAACTAGCTGGCACTTAAGGGCGGGTGCCAGGCCTTCCAAGAAATTTTCCATCTTCTTGCTCTTGGTCATGCGTTCTTCATTGGCATAGAGAGATAGCAGAGTGAATTGGCTGTTGTATTCTGACACTGTCATGGCCCTTTGCTTGAGTTCATCAAATTCTTTCTTCTTGATTTTCATGACGCTCTTAGGAATATGTGCCCCACGAAAACCTTCTTTGAAATTTTCCCAGGTGATTTCATTTTCGTTGGGGTGCATGTGCAGGAAGTTTTCCCACCACGATGCAGCTGCACCTGTGAGATAATGTGGTGCATATAGTACTTTTTCACGGTCTGAACACTATGCGATAATTAATTTTCTCTCCATGTCTCGAAGCCAGTCCTCGGCCTCAAGAGGCTTGTCAGTATGAGAAATTGTTGGAGGACGCGTCTTTTGTAACTCAGATAATTTGGATTGCGGTTGATGCTGACCACGGTTACTTCCCATATTGATGAATTGGTTCATCATTTCCTGGTGTTGCTGTTGACTCTATTCGTACAAACGACAAACTTGTGTAAAAGCTGTTTCACTGTCCTGTTGACTTGTCTGACCCTGAGTGAAATTGTGGTTTTGCGGTGTGCCATAATTTTCTTCTAGCTGAGTTGGCATGGAGCGCGTCCAAGGATGAGACATCTTTCACTCTGGGGATATATTTTGTGAACTCGTGAGACAAGAAAGAGAGTCGCAAAAGTCAATAAAATCACACACAAGGAACATTTTTAAACTCCAGGATATTTTTGGAAACACACGATTGCGTGCGGAGAAGGACTAATGCATATCTTACACGCGGGCATAATTATACATTACATCACTCAGGATATGCGTACATAATCCTGACATGTTATTTAAACTAGTACACTCCTCCAGATCCTACATGATGTGCAAACAGGCTACTACTCGCAACCTATGTACATATAAACATGTTACACAAGTCGATACATCGCATGGCGTCTACGCGTACTCAGTCGGAGATGGTGAGGATCTCCCTTGGCCTGCCGAAGGGTGAGACGCAGAGATGCTGGGGAATCAACTTCCTCCTCGCTAATAGGTTCCAGACGAGAAACATTGTGCTGAGCTGATGGAGCAGGTGCCGTAGGCGGGATAACACGAATACGAGTGGGTGGAATAGGTGGAGTAGCACGTATGGGAGTGGGTGCAACAAGTGGTGCAGAGCGGACGGGAGTGGGTGCAATAGCCTGGTTAAACTCCTCTGTGGTAGGCAGACGACGAGCAGAGGCGAGTATGGTAGGTGAGTGAGAGGCTGCGGATGACACAAAAGTCAGTGGTGGAGCGGTGTGCAGGAGTTCCCTCCTGTTAGCAGCACAGCCATGAACTGAGTCCATGCGTGCAGCTACGAGGTCATCCACCATGCAGTCGAATGCTGCCTCCAGGGCTCGGAGGTACTCGACAAGCATCTCAAAGGCTTCGTCTCGCTCTCCTCTGGGGCAAGAGAAAGAGTAGTGACAGGTGTAAGGCACATGGCATGGAAGGTAGCGGTAGCGACGGGTCTTCATTGCAGGAATAACATCCCGAGGACGGGCTATCGTCTCGCGGGCAGCCATCTGCATAGCATGCCTTCCTGTAGGCATGGCTCTCCCCATGAAGCGGAGGCGGCGTATTTCAGCATGGCCTCCCCTAAACTGCACTGCGGCCTGGTGCATAGTCAGACTGTCGTTGATCTTGTGTGGATAAAGCTTGAAGACTGGGCGAACGGATGGCCCCATTGCGACCTGAACGATGAAGGAGAGGAGTTTGACGAACCCCTCAGGCACGTTGGCGAACATTTTAGACTCGCAGTCGTTGTCGGTCATCTACAAAAGTAGGCAAAAATTCTGAGTGATCAGATCATAAAATTTTATGCTGACTGTCAGAAAAATGTCTACACTTGTAAAAACATGAATAACTCTATCATGCTAATAACCAATTAGCGATCGCACCTAGTGGCTTCCTACAGTCAGCCTGGCTCTGGTTACCAAGTCTGTCATGACCGGTTTTTCAATAAAATGATTATTGATAAAACCGATCTTTTAATCCCAGTATAGGAAAAGTCATCCTTTCTGGTAGACAACGCTTGATAAACAGAGAACCAGTAGCATCAAATATATTACAGGGTTGAGCTGAGGCTGCTCAACAATTTATGACAAACTCGCCAATATCTTACATATGGGCGGTTATGACACAGGGGTGTGGTGGTATGCTACTAGCTCGAGGAAACGTGGTGGCGGATAACTTGACTTCTACTGGCAGCACATCGAGCGTCAAGGTGAGGCTCGATGAATTTATTTCTGGTTGCGGAAGCGGATAATACAATGACCAAGATAGGATCGCACGGGACTGACTGGGACTCCTCTAGGCGTCAGACTCGCTATCAAACTCTTCATCCATGAGATCGCCTTCATCAACATCTGGCCAAATCAACAAGCCAGGTGAGTACTTTGAAAGTACTCGCAAGACAGTTCGGACAAAAGATATAATCAATGAATGCATGAATGCGTCGTGAATAAAGAATAATGCTCATATAACAATGGTAAGATTTGCCGGACTTGATAAATAAAATAAATAATTGAAAACCGATCGGGTGTCTGGAGCGACACCTCGAAAGGTAAATAAGTAAAATGCATGCCGTAGTCGGGCATCTAAGCGACACCACATAAAGGGCTTTTAAAAGAAATGCCACAGTCGGGCGTCTGAGCGACACCACATAAAGGGCTTAAAAGAAATGCCACAGTCGGACGTCTGGGCGACATCACATAGAGGGCTTAAAAGAAATGCCACAGTCGGACATCTAGGCGACATCACATAAAGGGCTTTAGAAGAAATACCACAGTCGGACGTCTGAGCGACATCACAGACAGGGCTTTAAAAGAAATGCCACAGTCGGACGTCTAAGCGACATCACATAAAGGGCTGTAAAAGAAATGCCACCGCCGGACGTCTGGGCGACATCACATAGAGGGCTTAAAAGAAATGCCACAGTCGGACGTCTGGGCGACATCACATAAAGGGCTTTAAAAGAAATACCACAGTCGGACGTCTGAGCGACATCACAGACAGGGCTTTAAAAGAAATGCCACAATCGGACGTCTGAGCGACATCACCAAAAAGGGCTGTAAAAGAAATGCCACCGTCGGACGTCTGAGCGACATCGCCGACAGGACTTGCAACAAATGTAAATAACAGATATGCCGCCGTCAGACGTCTGAGCGACATCACAGACAGGGCCTATAACAAAAATAAATAACAGGTATGCCACCGTCGGACGTCTGAGCGACATCACAGACAGGGCTTGTAATGAATGTGAATAACAAGATTAGTCCATCCACAAGAATAATCTTTTAACCGGATTTATCACACATAAATCCCACCGGAGTTTTGTCACTGAGGCTGATACCTGACAAGATAAGATTAATATTGAACAAAGTACAAGATAATTGAAGGATTTGAGACACTGCAGAGTTTGGGTGAACTGACCACAGCCAACGGATTTCCGTAGTCACGAAGGACTAGTTCCGTTTACGGTATTTCAGTAGAAACACATTTAGCTAGTACACACCCATTTCACCTCATGATGCCAGGAATCACCCTGGACAACGTCGAAGAAAAACTTTGAGACGGGGAGGCCACAACCTCGAATAGCATGGGATCAAATTTCTATACGCGCGCTCTAAGGGGTGCCCCCCTCTCGCTCCCAACCGGAAACACCCATGCCCCCTGACCGGATGACGGGCTTTAATCCAGGGCCATGGAACCCTCATCCCGGCCTCTCTACTTGGTGTGTACCAGGAAAATGGTTGCAACTTACTATGCCATATCCCTTGCGGAAAACATGTGGCAGCACAGGAAGGAAATGAAGGGAATATGATTTGATCATGTTGACACTGCTGTCAAAAGGACTGGCCTAAGCCTGGCATGTCACAACATTGCCATCTTACCCATCCTCATGCCAACACATGGCTATGCAAATATGTATCCAACAACATAATGCTTTCCGAAACTTACTTTCCGATTATGTGCATGAAACATAATATTAAAGTGATGTTCCTAAACATGCCATGACCATGCTACAATGCAAACATGCAACAACACTCATCATATCAAGAGTTCAAACATGCTTTCCTGGTTCAGAGTAGTCGGAGTCTAACTGTGCGAAGTTTGCACCTCCGTCGCTTCCTCTGGAATCTACGGTATAAGAAAAAAATATGCACGTAACGTAAATACCGCGAGTGTACAGAAAATATTCCCAATAAATTCACAAATAAATCTTATAAAAAACTAGACAAAAATCTAAAGAGAACAGAAAAAGAATTGATCAAAAATACTTTTCCGATTAAAAGTTATAAGAGTTTTGGTCCAAGGACCCATCTGTGATGAAACAGAAAGTTTCCAGGGGGTTCTGCGGAAAAGTCCAGATAACGTTTCGTTTAAAAGAAATGGATGAGAGACTGACAGACGGGCTCCACCCGTCAGGTTTGAATTTTCAAACGAGGGAAAATAGAGCGCGACGGCACCGAGAGGTGCGGTGGTCGCCGGCGGCGATCCACGGCGAGGTAAGGTGATCGGGGTGTACCTTCGTGATCAGTGTGCCCTTCCACATCTGTGGGTGGTGGCAGAGGTCGTCCGCGAGCACCATGTCGACGGCGGCCCTTGCTCCGGCGGACGGCGGTTCGGATGGTCATGGATCTCACCGGAGAGAGCGGAGAGAACGATGCCGGAGCCCGAGGCGGACGGAGGTGGCCGGAGTCGAGGAAGAAAGGCCCCTCGAGGCCCCTCCAGTGGCTAGGCGGGGTCTGCTGAGGTGGTGGAGTCGTGCGGAGGCGAGAGCAAGCTCGGGGTGCTATATATAGCCGGCCCGGGTCGGTTGCCGTGAACGGATAAGTCTGGCGAGTTGATTACGGTGGCGCTGTGGCTGGACAGTCTGCTTAGGAGCTTGAGCATCGCCTAGGAGGAGTATTGGAGCCATTCCCGTGTCCAACTCAGCACAGGAGGGCTGGTTACGGTCTGCCCTCGACGGAACGGCCACACGGCCCGTCAGCAGCAGAGAGCGCGCTCTGCGTGTGCCAAGCCACGACGATGGTGCCGCATGCGTGCATTGGCAAGGAGGTGGCCACGCGGAGCCACCAGGACGCTTGGGCGGCGCCGAACGGCGTTGCGCCGCAGTTTTGCCCCCTGTCGTCCGTTACGGTGGTGCAGCCGCCGCAAAGCACGCCGGCGCAGGTGGGCCAGGGCGCCACCGACGCCAGGAACGCGCCAAGTGCTCGTGTGAAGCTCCGGACAAGAGGGATAGGCTGCGAGCAATGTGCCAAGGGCACTGTGGACTCGTGACTGAAGTTACTGACGGAGATCGACACTGATCTTCTGAATTTACTTAAAGTGAACAGTACTGGTGCATGCAAGGTATTCGACAGAATGATTCTAGTGTGTAGGGATTTTTCCTTGAGCTGGTTTTTGGTGGAGTGGTCTCTCATTGCAGGTAGAGGTGGCCTGAATTTTGGTGGAATTTCTAGAGGAGTGTAGATATGAATTTCATCAAATTTGGCAAATCTGGTCCAAACTTGCAGAGGGTGGAATTTGAAATATTTGAGAAGAAGAAGAGTGGATCAAGATGGTTCTAGGTTGTGGGTACAAGGGACTATCCAGGGGTGTTGAGTTGAGGTCAAAAATCAAAAGCATTAGGGTACTTGCTTTGCAAATCACCTAGGCTCAAAAGAAAAGACAGAATTATTTTGGGAGGAGAAATAATTGGAATAAAATCCAAAAATGGATTTTATTAGTTTGGACAGAAAGTTTGGGTTGAACCAAAGTGGAATGAGTGGTTTTTGAGATAATTTTACCATAGGAGACATGGTAAAATTAAGAAAGGATCAAAACCAAATAAAAGCCCAAAAACCAAAAAGGTTTTTCCTCTCAGGAGAAACTAAATCCAAGAAAGATTTTTCCTGAAAACAAAACCACAAAGAAAAATTTTGGAGTGTCACACGCTCGCCACGTCCGCCATGCCCCCGCCCGTCCGTGGTAGGCGACGCCGGAGGCGGTCACCGCTGGAACTAGTGTTCGGTTTTTCACCGGAAGGCAGACAGAGGGAGGAGGCATTCTATCTGTCTTTAGATGGCAATGCACAGATTAAGGAGTTGTTGGAGCACGACCGCATGGTGGAGGAGCAGTTATTGTTGGAGCGCGACCGCCTGGCGGAGGAGCAGCGTATCGCCGATTTGCGCCGCAAGCGAGACATGGAGCAGCAGCACACCAATGCTCTGAGTCACGAGCAGAGCGCCCGCAACTTGGCCGACTACGTGGAGGCTGGCGCCCGGCAAATAGCCCTGGAGGCTGTCGGGCACGCACGCGTTCGTGACGTTGATTCTTACTACCAGCTCGTCAAGTGGGTTTCCCACTTGGAAGCCGAAGCTTCGGTGGACCACGCCGGCATGGAAAGGGCCAACGCGCGCGAGCAACGCGCCCTATCGCACCTCTGGCAAGTCCAAGGCGAGGCGCAGGACGCCGGTGCCGGCGTTTAGCATGTACCACAGATGGCGGCCGACATCGTCTAGTTAGCTAAGAGTAAGTTAGTACTTGTCTAGTGGGAGTAGATAGTTAACTTGGCTATGATGGTTGTCAAGGTGGAAGTTCAGTACTCTATATGTGGATCAGACCTGTTACTTTGCTCTGAATGTTGAACTTTCCATTTGAACGTATGGAATGGGCTGTTATTTTTTTAAATGGGTTGTATTTGTCCTCCACGGGTTTAGAGGCTGACTTGTGGGCCTAGCAAGTTGACGCGTACACAATCAGGAGATGATTGTACGTGGAGAGGATGACAGCAGGGACCCGCCAAGGTCATGGTAGTACGCAAGCAACTGCTTCCTTATTTCAAGCCAATAAAAAATGGCTCCTCCTAGTGGATTTCTGACATCTGGGTCCCATGCCATTGTCAACGTAGTCAATAAACAAGAGAATTGCACAACGAGCGGCTGACACCAGGGACCCAGTAGCTCGCCCATTTATTTTTGTTTTGGGTTAATTTGATAAATTCCTCCGAGAAATGCCACTGTAATTTCCAAACTTTGAAAAATGCCATTTCATGCCATTTCTAGTGGCATTTTTCGAAGTCTGGAGTGGCGGTTTTCAAAGTTTGCAAAAATTGCAGTGGCATTTTTCAAAGTTTGGAAATTGCAGTGGCATTTTTATGAATCGCCATAATTGGAGTGGCATTTATCTAATTTGTTTTTGAGATGGAAGAAGGGTGTCAACTGGGCTGTGCGGGACACTCTGGCCTGTCTAGACAGCCTTTTTCTTTTATGTTTACCACAAACCAACCCAGTAGTTGTTTTTTCTTTCTGAAAATGGCTAGCCCAGCTTTTTTGTGATTTGCCAAGTAAGTCGCTTTATCAGGCCTGTTGGGCTGCAAATCTTTCAAGACGAGGAGAGCTTCATTCGGCTGGCCAAGAAAATGGCCTATCAGTAATGAGAAATGGGTTGTACATTTTTAAAACACATCAAACTGACAATTAGTTTCAAGTATCTTTTTTTTATTTTGTGATTTTAAATTGCATTGATTTTTATGCGTGGACAATTTATTGGATTTTATATTGATATACATTTATTTTTAAAATCAGTCTGAATGTGACTCCAAATTTCGGGATTAAAAACAGTTCAAACCGCACCGACATATGCAAAATTTCGTATAATTTTCTAACCGTGGCCACAATATGGGTTGTAATGCATACAAAAAGAATATGGGCTCCAAAAAAACTGGTAAGAATTAGCAAATGGCAGATGGGCTGTATGCTATTTTCCACAGATTTGAGGCTTTCCACAGATGGCATGTATACTGTTGGATGTCCAATCAACGGCCGTCGTGCTTCTTCAATCTCTGCTGTTCCTGCTGCTGCTGCTCAAACAAGCGCCAGCGGGACTGCCTGCTCCCTCCTCCACACGGCCGGCTGTGCTGCCGTGCAGGCCTCACCGCCCCACCGTACTCCCATCGCGGGCCTAGCCATCCCTCTACTCACCCACAGTCCCACACCTGCTGTTATTCTCCGGCGAGGGCAGACGAACCAGTAAACCCTCATACAGTCGAACTCCCCTCCGCGTGGTAAACAACTGCCGAGTCTTCCCTGCCTCCGTGTCGTTCCCTTCCTAGGCCTTGCCGTCATCCACCGACCTGGTGCTCTCGGCGTGGCGTGGTCAACGTGGTCAACGACCGACATGCATCTGAAGTGGACTGTACGTGGAGAGGCTGACAACTGGGTCCACAGCCGCATGCAAGGAAATGCCTCGTTATTACGCGCAAAATAATGATTCCTCCACCTGACATCTGGGACCCACCGAAAGGGCCTCTGTATTTCGTGGAAAAAACGTTACCGCCGCTGACAGCTCGGACCCACCAGCTATATCTTCGCACACAAGGAAGTGCCTCCTTATTACGCCCAAAAAAGAATACTCCCCATACGAGGTCCACTAAGTTGACGGGGCCTACTAAGTTGACGGGGACGAAGGGCTTTGTCAACTTAGTCAATATATGCACGATTCTAGGTCGACTGACCATACGATGTCCATCCAACAGCCATAGTGCTTCTTCAACATCTGGTCTTCTTACTCCAGCCGACCAAAGCAGCGCCGGTCGTGCTGCCTGCTCCTACCTCCCGTGGCCGGCTGTGCTGCGGCAGAGGCCTCACCGCCTCCATTCTACTCCCACCACTGGCCAGGCCATCCCTCCACTCCACTCACCCACACCCCCTGTTATTCTGCGGCGACGGCAGCGCAGCCGAACCAGTGAACCCTCGTACTCCTCTCCGTGTGGGCATCCACTGCCACGTCTTCCCCAGCTCCGCGTCGTCCCCTTCCTAGGCCCCGCCGTCATCCACCGCCGTGGTGCTCTCGACGTGGCATGGTCAATGTGGTCAATGACCGAATTCCATCAGAAGAATACTGTACGTGAAGAGGCTGACAGCTGGGTCCACAGCAGCCGCAAGGAAGTGCCTCCTTATTACGCGGAAAATAATTATTCCTCCACCTGACACCAGGGACCCACCGGACGGGCCACCAGTATTTCGCAAAAAAAAAACGTTCGCCCCTGACTGCTGGGACCCACCCGACGGGCCACCGTATTTCGCGAAAAAAACATTCCCCCTGCTGTCAGCTCAGACCCACCGGACGTGCCTCCTTATTACGCACAAAAAAATGAATAGCCCCCTTGCTAGCTGGGACGCACCTTTGTGGGAGGCTGACTTGTGGGCCTACTAAGTCTACGGGGACGGAGGGCTTTGTTAACTTAGTCAATATAAATGATTCTAGCTCCAGTGACCGTACGATGTCCATCCAACGGCCGTAGTGCTTCTTCAACCTGTGGTCTTCTTGCTCCAGCCGCCCAAAGCAGTGCCGGTCGTGCTGCATGCTCCTGCTTCCCGTGGCCGGATGTGCTGCTGCGGTGGCCTCACCGCCCCCTACTATTCCCACCACTGTCCAGGCCCTACAGCGACGGCAGCCTCACACCACAGCCGAACCAGTGAACCCTCATACTCCTCTCCGTGCGAGCTTACACTGTCACGTCTTCCCCGGCTCCCCGTCGTCCCCTTCCTAGGCCTCACCGTCGTCCACCGCCCTGGTGCTCTCGGTGCGGGGTGGTCAACGTGGTCAAGGAACGACTTCCATCGGACGTGGACTGTATGTGGAGAGGCTGACAACTGGGTCCACAGCCGTAGCAAGGAAGTGCCTCCTTATTACGCGGAAAATAATTATTCCTCCACCTGACAGCGGGGACCCACCGGATGGGCCACCGTATTTCGCGAAAAATACATTTCCCCCTGACTGCTGGGACCCACCAGCTGCACCTTCGCATGCAAGGAATTGCATCCGGGCAAAAAAAAGATTCGCCCCCCTGACTGTTGGGACCCATCAGCTACATCTTCGCACACAAGGAAGTGCGTCCGGGCAAAAAATAACGATTCACCCCCTGACTGCCGGGACCCACCAGCTACATCTTCGCACGCAAGGAAGTGCGTCCGGGCAAAAAAAACGATTCGCCCCCCTGACTGCTGGGACCCACCAGCTACATCTTCGCAGGCAAGGAAATGCCTGACAGTCGGGACCCACCTGGTCGAAGTGTACGTAGCATTGTCATTCTGGTCGCGAACGTGTACGTACATACTGGTCATGTAGAGGCGCGCACGTGTCGTAGTAGAGGCGGGCACGTAGCATGTACACGTACGTACAGCGGCGAGGGTGCAAGAAAGAAAATACGACCACGTACGTACATACGGGCAGGGTCTCGAACGCCTACTCGCGCATACGTACATGGTTGGGTCGGAGCGGAGAAACAGCATCGTCGTCGTGTTAATGGGGAGTCAACTGGCTGGGTCGGAACGAAATGCGTGGTCGTGTTCATCGGGAGGGCTTGGATGGAACAAGCGATGGAAACGAGGCCTGGCGTACCGCACAATGGAGGAAACGGACCTCCTACGTTCGAAACGGGGTCCTGTTGATCGAGAGGAGTGTGGCGTACCACAAAACAGAGCAAACATGCCTCCTATGGTCGAAACGGGGGTCATGTTGATCGGGAGGGGTGTGGCGTACCGCAAAACGGAGGAAACGGACCTCCTACGGTCGAAACAGAGGTCCTGTTCAACGGGAGGGGTGTGGCGTACCACAAAACAGGCCTCCACGGGATACTGTTCATCTCCACCGTTTACCTCCTCTAGCCTCCATGGGCTACCGTCGACTTCCTCCAGCCTCCACGGGCTCCTATTCATCCAGCCTCCACCATGCGCTACTCCACCAGTTACTGTTCAACCACCCCTCCAACATCTACTGTTCATCCAGCCCTCCACCGTCTACTGTTCATCCGCCCTCCACACCACGGGGTCCTGTTCAACCACCCCTCCATGGCCACCCCTCCACCGTCTACTGTTCATCCAGCCCTCCACACCACGGGGTCCTGTTGATCCAGAGGCAACGCCACCGCTCACTGTTCATCCAAACACCCCGCAACGCTCACTGTTCATCCAATCGATCGGCTTCAGTTAGCAGCAGTAGCGAAGGAATCGCTCCATCGAGTTCAGTTAACAGCCATCGATCGATCGCTCGGGTTCAGTAACGCGTAGCCTGCAGTGCAATCGCTCAGGTTCAGTTAGAGCCCAACGCCTCGCTCGGGTTCAGTTAGAGCAACGCGTCGCACACACACGCGTACGTGTACTAGAGAAACGCGCATCGCCCGGCCCCCGACCTCCCCCCGTAACCGACAACTCCCCAAAATTTTCATCCCCCTCGCTTCTACCATGGTTTTTTCCGTCATGGACGGCCCAAAGAATGTCAGCAGCTGCGTCTCTGGCCCGCGCAGGACGAAAAGCCCATTTTCTGTCATGATTTTTTGCCATAGAAGTAGGAGCCCACCACATCTATGATGATACCGGGTTTTGTCACAATTATCGTCATAGAAGTGTCATATGTATGACAGAAAAAAAATTCGTTTGGCCCAAAATGTCATGGATGTGTCTTTTTTTTGTAGTGTTGTGTGCCTTTGGTTCTCCTTCTTAGGTTGAGGTAGCTAGTTGTGCCTCGTATGCCCTTTGCTAGGGCGGTCGAATCCGTACGTTTAGGCGGCCAGGATCTTGGTCCACCTATCCGCTAGCAAATCTCGATCAGCTTGAAGCTGCTCTTGCTTCCTTTGCAGACTTGTTGCCGTGGCTATGAGTCGTCGCTTAAAGCGAACTTGTTCCATTGGGTCTTCAGGCACGCCGAATTCGTCATTGCCGAGGCTTACCTCGTCTTCGGAGGGGGGTGTATAGTCGTCCATTTCCAAATATCCCACCATAGCTGGTCCGGCCTGCTTGAAGGTAGGCTGATCGGGGTTGTATTCATCGTCGTCTCCGGTGCCAGTATTGCCTTGGCGGGGCTTGGAGCGGCGCGGGCGACGCCCATGCTTTGCTTTCTTCTTGGAGGGGTTATCCTCCGTTGCCTCCTCGCCATTGGTTTCTTTCAGAGTGTCCACCATGTATATATCATATGAAGAGGTGGCTGTCCACCGTCCTATGAGCGGTGGCTCCTGTACGACTCCTGCATCGTCGTCCACACCATCGATGTCTCCGAAGTCGAAGTCGAGCATGTCGGTTAAATCATCGATCGTGGCGACAAAGTGGGTGGTGGGTGGGCAGTGAATTCCTTCGTCGCCTGCTTCCCACTCAAGCCGGGCATAGTTCGGCCCAGAACCTCCTGACAAAGAGAGAGACTTCAATGAGTTCAGCATGTCGCCAAAAGGCGAGTGCTAAAAGATGTCCGCAGCGGTAAACTCCATTACCGGAGACCAATCTGGCTCAGCTAGCTCGAGAGTGTGCGGATGTGAGCCAAAAACCGGATCTGAGTCCGGGGGCCCAGGGTTACAGGCCTCCAGAGAGACATGACCTGTGTTCAGCTCCACCACAGATGAGCGTGCGGCCTGTGGGGCGGGGTCCATCCCTCCGTCCTCGGGCAACGCAACCTGTTCCAAATTTAGATCCTGGGCTATTGCAGGGATGCTATTCCAAGCATTGTCCAACAGGAGGTCTAGGCCGTGCTCGTCGTGACTGTGCGGCGTTCCTGGCACAGGGCCGAATCCGTTGAAGATCAAGTCTCCGCGAATATCTGCCGTGTAGTTCAAGTTTCCGAACCTGATCTGGTGGCCAGGGGCGTAGCTGTCAATCTGCTCCAGATGACCAAGCGAATTGGCCCGCAGTGCGAAGCCGCCAAACACAAAGATCTGTCCGGGGAGAAAAGTCTCACCCTGGACTGTGTTGTTGACGATTGAAGACGCCATCAAGCCTTGAAGCGACGACACAAAGGAACTCTCAATGAAAGCACCAATGTCGGTGTCAAAACCGGCGGATCTCGGGTAGGGGGTCCCGATCTGTGCGTCTTAGGCTGATGGTGTCGGATTTCGGGGTTCGGCAGACCCTCTAGATTCGAACACTGAGGTGCGCGCGGAGATTTCGCCCTCTGCCTACCTGCACCTCACCGCCTCGCTATGATCGAAGCAATCAAAGAAACAATACAAGAGACACAGAGTTTATACTAGTTCAGGCCACCATTGTGGTGTAATACCCTACTCCAGTGTGTGGTGTGGTGGATTGCCTCTTGGGCTGATGATGAACAGTACAAGGAAGAGCAGCCTCGCGAGGGTCTGTTCTTGACTGGTGCGAAGAACTACTAGGGGGAGTTCAGTCACTCTCTGGATCAATCTCTAGATATATAGCTAGATGCCTCTACCTGGTGGGTGGCTAGTCCTATTTATAGGCAAAGGCCCTGGGCCTCTTCCCAAATATTGAGCGGGAAGGGTGCCAACAATTGGCCATTTTGAAGGCGAACATCTAGTACACTTATCCTGACTAAAGTTGGTCCTCGCCTACCAAAGGCTCTGGTGGTGACGCCGGCTTGGGCTCCACGATGACCTCCATCCTGCCGTTCTGCTGGTCTTGGTCTTGTTGCACAGAAATGGATGCCTTTGCTTGATGCTCTCGCCTGCGCTTGCTCCCTATACACCAAAGAGGAAAGAAGGACACTGCGCAGGCTGGCACCCGCCTGGCGCCCTTGGTCGTCATGGCTTGCGTCATGGGCACCTTGTGAGGTACCCCGCCTTGATCGCTCCACCTCCTCGCGAGCCAGCCTGATGAGGCCAGGCCTGAGGAGGTTCCCTGTTGTCCACACCGCGAGGCTTGGCCCCTCGCGAGGGTCTTGAGCTTGTGTTGATGAATATGGGCCATGCTGGGCCACCCCCTGAGCCACGCCACAGGCCGCAGGCAGGCAAGTCTGGGGACCCCCGTTCCCAGAATGCCGATAGTAGCCCCTGGGCCCAAGGCACGCCCAAACTTAGCTGAGCAGAGAGGCGAAGGGGCAAGTGCGAAGCGCCACGGGCCCTAATAGCCTGCGGCCTCGGGCGCCGCGTGGCGGTTGATTGGATGTGGGTGCCACAGCAACTGCGTGAATCGGCAAAAGAGCGGCATCTTCCTAGGCTTTGCTTCCCTTGCTTCCTCCGGTCATTGCCCAGATCCCCTTTCTTGCGCCCTTCCTCTCTGCCTCCGAAATCTTCAGATCTACTTCGACTGCGCACCCTAGCAAGTCATGGCGCCTCGCCAGACCCCGGCCAAAGCTTGGTATTCGCCCGCCTTGGACTCGCCGAACGTGTCGGAGGCGAGCCTTGCTCGGATGCGCCGGATGGTGGCGGTACAAGGCATCTACGGGGCGAAGGTGTTCAAGTCCGGCTCCGCCCCTCCTAAGGCCCAAGGGAGCACCTTCTACCCGCTCTTCATAAGCGCCATTGCTTCCGGTCTGGTACCTCCTTTTTCTGAGTTGTTCTTCTCTGTCCTCCGACATTACGACCTGCAAGCTCTGCACCTCCACCCCAACTCTGTCCTTCTTCTGGTGATCTTCGCATACTATTGCGAGGCTCACGTCGGGGTGCAGCCTTCGGTGGCCTTGCTGCGCCACTACTTCTCCCTCCAGCTCTCTCGCGGTCCTCTCTCCGCGTGCGTGAGCTTCGTCGCGTATGGTGGCTCCAACGCCATCTCGAAGCCCGGGAGGAGGATTGAGGGCTTCAGGAGCAAGTGGGTCATGGTGGATGCTGGGCGCATCCACCCTTGGTTGATTCTGCCCACGGAGCAGCCCACGAGCTCCGATGATTGGTCTCGCGTGGAACTCGTGGACCCCCGTGCGAAGCTGGTGTTGGAGGAGATGGACGTGGATCTGAGGCCGGGGAACATGGTGACGGCGAAGCTGACTGGCGCGTCGCTCCTGAGGGAGTTCCTGGAGCACCAGGTGGCCCCGCTTCGCAAGTACTCGCTCCCACTGTGGAGGCCCCGCCTGAGCCCTGAAGTTTTGGCTGACGAAGCTCAGGCCGCGGTCCTCCAATCTTTGGTCGGAGGGGGCGTGGCGAGGCTGGAGGGCGCCCCTGTACCCCTGTTTCTTCGAGATGCTTGGGAGAAAGTGGTGGACTCCATGCCCGTCTTCAATGGGGACGGGCCCGTGCCCGCGGTGGCTCCCGAGGACCCGGCGGCCCAGGCGATGGTGAACGTGTCCTCCGACGACTCCAGCGAAGAGGAGGAAGAAGAGGAGCGGGAAGGGGGGCCTGACTCCGAGGCTACCGACGGGGAGTCGAGAGCGCCTCTCCCTCGGCGCAGATCCCGCGCACTCTGCCTCTCGCCGAGCGACGACGTGGATGATGACGAGCAAGGCGGCGGGAGCTTGCCTCCGATCTCAAAGAAGGCCAGGTCTGGGCTGGTCCCCCTTGGGTCTGCCCCGGCTCCGAGGTGATCCGCAGACATGCCTCCTGCTTCCGAACCTCTCGAGGCTGATCCAAGCAGCCGGCTCTCGGGCTTCAAGTACGGCCGGAGGTTGCTCGGGCTTGCGAGCGGCGACGAGTAAGTGCTCAATTCTTGGCTTGTTCCTTGCTTTGTCGTTAAGGCTTGATGTATGTATCTGTTGGCTAGGCTGGCGCCTGCGGCAAAGAAACTGAAGGGGGCTCCTGAGGTTCCGTCTAGGGCAGCACCTCTGCCCACGAAGGGAGGTGGCTGCAAGGCACGGGCCTCTCCTGCCCGGTCGTCCTCGTGAGGCCTGGTGGAGCTGGCTGGGGCGAGCTCAGCCCCCATGGCCCAAGCGACTCCTGAGGTATCCTTGCCTGATGCCATCGCCACAACTGTTGGGGCGCAACAGGTCCTGCCTCAGGATCCTGTGGTTACGCTGCCGTCCTCTCCTCCTACTCCACCAACTGCTGTCTCTTCGACTCCTTCTACCGTCTTGGATCGCGCTGCTGCCGAACTGGACCGGCTGCGGCAAGATCTTCTGGGCGCCGACACTCACTTGGTGTCCGGGCGCTTGGAGCTGGCTTTTGGCTGGATTCGCTCTGACGCTTCTATTCGAGCTACACTGGTTCAGGCCTCGACGGCCTGCGACGAGGAGAAGTAGGCCGTCCTCAAGGCGAAGGCCACTCGAGACGTTGCCTTGGGAGAGGCGGCTGATGCCCGAGGTCCCTGCAAGGCGCTAGAGAGTGAACTGTAGGGCTTGTGGGACCAGCTTGCCGAGGAGGTCCGCATCCGCCAAGAGAAGGAATAAGACCTGAAGGCTCGCGAGGCGGCCATCAAGGACCGAGACGCCAAGCTTAACAAGCGCCATGAGCGCCTGCGCGCACTGGAGCAGGAGTTGGAGGCGTGGAAGGCCGAGCTGGACGACAAGGCGCGGGTCCTTGCCGAGGACCGCGAGGCCTTCACGAAGATGGAGGTGAAGGTTCACGGCTTGCTGAAGTCACTCTACGACAGCGGCCTGGAAAGCCCGCTGGCCGGCGCCAAGGACGGCCCCGCCAAGCTGCTCCCCTTCATGGTCCGTGCTCTTGAAGATGTCACCCTTGGCCTTGGCCCTACGGCTGAGGCCGAGGCGCGCGTCCTGTCTTCTGCAGCAGTGATGCGGGTCCTTACCCACGTCTATCTTCACGACCCCAACGTCGACCTCGACAGCCTGCTGGAGCCAGCGAGCGGCGAGCTTGGCACAGCCACTGCTGAGGCCGTGAAGGGTCGCGCGGAGGCTCTGCTGTCGAAGTTCCGGGCCTGCAGCACCAAGCCGAAGCGAGGCGCTGCCGGTCCTGCAGCTCCACGAGGCGAACCCACTCCGCGCAGCTCCGCCGCCAACAAATGACTCCGTCGCGGCTCCTGTCTTGCTTTCAGCTTCTGCAACATGCATCATGCCTCGGGGAGGCATTTAAACTTGTGTTTGGTGTCGTGATAACAGTTATGGACTGTAATATTTGCTTTTGAATTCCTTGAAATTTGCGCTCTTCCTACTTTCTTATGTTCTACGCCGGCAGAGCCCGGCCCCACGCATACCTCAGCCGCCGTTAGCCCCGACCGGAAACTAGGATGGAACCAAGGAGTGAGGGGCTACGTGACAAGTTAGGCTCCTGAGTCGCGATGCTCAGGAGTCCCCCTTGGTGCACGAACAACAAGTAGGGAGGTGAGATGTGTGGGTGAACCTATCATTCTATGTCTGCAGAGTCCGGCCCCGCGCATATCTCAACTGCCGTTAGCCTTTTGGAACTAAGGAGTGAGGGGCTACATGACCAGTTAGGCTCCTGAGTCGCGATGATCAGGAGTCCCCCTTGACGCTCAAACGGCCTTCGTACCTTGGCTCCACTCGGGGAGAGTGTTGGGGAACGTTGCAGAAAATAAAAAAAATTCCTACGGTTTCACCAAGATCCATCTATGAGTTCATCTAAGCAACAAGTGAAAGGAGAGAGATGCATCTATATACCACTTTGTAGATCGCGTGCGGAAGCGTTCAAGAGAACGGGGTTGAGGTAGTCGTTCTCGTCGTGATCCTATCACCGGAGATCCTAGCGCTGAACGGATGGCCCCTCCATGTTCAACACACGTACGGTCAGCGTGACGTCTCTTCCGTCTTGATCCAGCAAGGGGGAAGGATAGGTTGATGAAGATCCAGCAGCACAGCGGCGTGGTGGTGGATGCAGCAAGACTCCGGCAGGGCTTCGCCAAGCTACTGCGGGAGGAGGAAGAGGTGTAGCAGGGGGAGGGAGGCTCCAAGACACAGGGTGCGGCTGCCCTCCCTCCCCCCTCCTTTATATAGGCCCCCAGGGGGGGCGTCGGCCCTGGGAGATCCAATCTCCCAAGGGGGGGCGGCGGCCGGGGGGGTGGAGTGCCCCCCAAGGCAAGTGGGGTGCGCCCCCACCCTAGGGTTTTCAACCCTAGGCGCAGGGGGGCCCCAAGGGGGGGGGGCGCACCAGCCCACTAGGGGCTGGTTCCCCTCCCACTTCAGCCCACGGGGCCCTCCGGGATAGGTGGCCCCACCCGGTGGACCCCCGGGACCCTTCCGGTGGTCCCGGTACAATACCAGGTGACCCCGAAACTTTCCCGATGGCCGAAACAACACTTCCTATATATAATTCTTTACCTCCGTACCATTCCAGAACTCCTCATGACGTCCGGGATCTCATCCGGGACTCCGAACAACATTCGGTTTGCTGCATACTCATATTCATACAACCCTAGCGTCACCAAACATTAAGTGTGTAGACCCTACGGGTTCAGGAGACATGCAGACATAACCGAGACGGCTCTCTGGTCAATAACCAACAGCGGGATCTGGATACCCATGTTGGCTCCCACATGCTCCTCGATGATCTCATCGGATGAACCACGATGTCGAGGATTCAAGCAACCCCGTATACTATTCCCTTTGTCAGACGGTATGTTACTTGCCCGAGATTCGATCGTCGGTATCCCAATACCTCGTTCAATCTCATTGCCGACAAGTCACTTTACTCGTACCGTAATGCATGATCCCGTGACCAGACACTTTGTCACTTTGAGCTCATTATGATGATGCACTACCGAGTGGGCCCAGTCATACCTCTCCGTTATACGGAGTGACAAATCCCAGTCTCGATCCGTGTCAACAAAACACACACTTTCGAAGATACCTGTAGTGCACCTTTATAGTCACCCAGTTACGTTGTGACGTTTGGTACACCCAAAGCACTCCTACGGTATCCGGGAGTTACACGATCTCATGGTCTAAGGAAGAGATACTTGACATAGGAAAAGCTCTAGCAAAACGAACTAGACAATCTTGTGCTATGCTTAGGATTGGGTCTTGTCCATCACGTCATTCTCCTAATGATGTGATCCCATTATCAACGACATCCAATGTCCATAGTCAGGAAACCATGACTATCTGTTGATCAACGAGCTAGTCAACTAGAGGCTCACTAGGGACATGTTGTGGTCTAAGTATTCACACGTGTATTACGATTTCCAGATAATACAATTATAGCATGAATAAAAGACAATTATCATGAACAAGGAAATATAATAATAATCCTTTTATTATTGCCTCTAGGGCATATTTCCAACAGTCTCCCACTTGCACTAGAGTCAATAATCTAGTTATATTGTGATGAATCGAACACCCATAGAGTTCTGGTGTTGATCATGTTTTGCTCGCGGAAGAGGTTTAGTCAACGGATCTGCGACATTCAGATACGTATGTACTTTGCAAATATCTATGTCTCCATCTTGAACATTTTCACGGATGGAGTTGAAACGACGCTTGATGTGCCTGGTCTTCTTGTGAAACCTGGGCTCCTTGGCAAGGGCAATAGCTCCAGTGTTGTCACAGAAGAGTTTGATCGGCCCCGACGCATTGGGTATGACTCCTAGGTCGGTGATGAACTCCTTCACCCAAATTGCTTCATGCGCTGCCTCCGAGGCTGCCATGTACTCCGCTTCACATGTAGATCCCGCCACGACACTCTACTTGCAGCTGCACCAGCTTACTGCCCCACCATTCAACATATACACGTATCCGGTTTGTGACTTAGAGTCATCCAGATCTGTGTCGAAGCTAGCATCGACGTAACCCTTTACAACGAGCTCTTCGTCACCTCCATAAACGAGGAACGTGTCCTTTGTCCTTTTCAGGTACTTCATGATATTCTTGACCGCTGTCCAGTGTTCCTTGCCGGGATTACTTTGGTACCTTCCTACCAAACTTACGGCAAAGTTTACATCAGGTCTGGTACACAGCATGGCATACATAATAGATCCTATGGCTGAGGCATAGGGGATGACGCTCATCTCTTCTTTATCTTTTCCGTGGTCGGGCATTGAGCCGAGCTCAATCTCACACCTTGCAATACAAGCAAGAACCCTTTCTTGGACTGATCCATTTTGAACTTCTTCAAAATCTTATCAAGGTATGTGCTTTGTGAAAGACCTATGAGGCGTCTCGATCTATCCCTATAGATTTTGATGCCTAATATGTAAGCAGCTTCTCCAAGGTCCTTCATTGAAAAACACTTATTCAAGTAGGCCTTAATGCTGTCCAAGAATTCTATATCATTTCCCATCAAAAGTATGTCATCTACATACAATATGAGAAATGCTACAGAGCTCCCACTCACTTTCTTGTAAACGGAGGCTTCTCCATAAGTCTGCATAAACCCAAACACTTTGATCATCTCATCAAAGCGAATGTTCCAACTCCGAGATGCTTGCACCAGCCCATAAATGGATCGCTGGAGCTTGCATACTTTGTTAGTGTTCTTAGGATCGACAAAACCTTCCGGCTGCATCATATACAGCTCTTCCTTAAGATAACCGTTAAGGAATGCCATTTTGACGTCCATCTGCCATATCTCATAATCATAGTATGCGGCAATTGCTAACATGATTCGAACGGACTTAAGCTTCGCTACGGGAGAGAAAGTCTCATCGTAGTCAATCCCTTGAACTTGCCGATAACCCTTAGCGACAAGTTGAGCTTTATAGATGGTGACATTACCATCCGCGTCCGTCTTCTTCTTAAAGATCCATTTGTTTTCTATCACTCGCCGATCATCGGGCAAGTCAGTCAAAGTCCATACTTTGTTTTCATACATGGATTCTATCTCGGATTGCATGGCTTCTAGCCATTTGTTGGAATCTGGGCCCGCCATCACTTCTTCATAGTTCGAAGGTTCACCGTTGTCTAACAACATGATTTCCAGGACATGGTTGCCATACCACTCTGGTGTGGAACGTGTCCTTGTGGACGTACGAAGTTCAGTAGCAACTTGATCCGAAGTACCATGATCATCATCATTAATTTCCTCTCCAATCGGTGTAGGCACCACAGGAACATTTTCCTGAGCTGCACTACTTTCCTGTTCAAGAGGTAGTACTTCATCGAGTTCTACTTTCCTCCCACTTACTCCTTTCGAGAGAAACTCCTTTTCCAGAAAGGATCCGTTCTTGGCAACAAAGATCTTGCCTTCGGATCTAAGGTAGAAGGTTTACCCAATGGTTTCCTTAGGGTATCCTATGAAGACGCATTTTTCCGACTTGGGTTCGAGCTTTTCAGGTTGAAGTTTCTTGACATAAGCATCACATCCCCAAACTTTTAGAAACGACAGCTTAGGTTTCTTCCCAAACCATAATTCATACGGTGTCATCTCAACGGATTTAGACGGTTCCCTATTTAAAGTGAATGTAGCTGTCTCTAGAGCGTATCCCCAAAATGATAGCGGTAAATCGGTAAGAGACATCATAGATCGCACCATATCCAAAAGAGTGCGATTACGACGTTCGGACACACCGTTACGCTAAGGTGTTCCAGGCGGCGTGAGTTGTGAAACGATTCCACATTTTCTTAAGTGTGTACCAAATTCGTGACTTAAATATTCTCCTCCATGATCTGATCGTAAGAATTTTATCTTTCGGTCACGTTGATTTTCTACTTCATTCTGAAATTCCTTGAACTTTTCAAAGGTCTCAGACTTGTGTTTCATCAAGTAGACATACCCATATCTACGTAAGTCATCAGTGAGAGTGAGAACATAACGATATCCTCCGCGAGCCTCAACGCTCATTGGACCACACACATCATTATGCATGATTTCCAATAAGTTGGTTGCTCGCTCCATTGTTCCGAAGAACGGAGTCTTGGTCATTTTGCCCATGAGGCATGGTTCGCATGTGTCAAATGATTCATAATCGAGAGACTCTAAAAGTTCATCAGCATGGAGCTTCTTCATGCGCTTGACACCAATGTGACCAAGGTGGCAGTGACACAAGTATGTGGGACTATCGTTATCAACTTTACATCTTTTGGTATTCACACTATGAATATGTGTAACATTACGTTTGAGATTCATTAAGAATAAACCATTGACCATCGGGGCATGACCATAAAACATATCTCTCATATAAATAGAACAACCGTTATTCTCGGATTTAAATGAGTAGCCATCTCGCATCAAACGAGACCCAGATACAATGTTCATGCTCAAACTTAGCACTAAATAACAATTATTGAGGTTTAAAACTAATCCCGTAGGGAAATGTAGAGGTAGCGTGCCGACGGCGATCACATCGACCTTGGAACCATTCCCGACACGCATCCTCACCTCGTCCTTCGCCAGTCTCCGCTTATTCCGCAGCTCCTGCTGTGAGTTACAAATATGAGCAACGGCACCAGTATCAAATACCCAGGAGTTACTACGAGTGCTGGTAAGGTACACATCAATTACATGTATATCAAATATACCTTTAGTGTTGCCGGCCTTCTTGTCCGCTAAGTATTTGGGGCAGTTCCACTTCCAGTGACCTTTCCCTTTGCAATAAAAGCACTCAGTCTCAGGCTTGGGTCCATTCTTTGACTTCTTCCCAGTAACTGGCTTACCGGACGCGGCAACATCTTTGCCGTCCTTCTTGAAGTTCTTCTTACCCTTGCCCTTCTTGAACTTAGTGGTCTTATTTGACCATCAACACTTGATGTTCTTTCTTGATTTCAACCTCTGCTGACTTCAGCATTGAAAATACTTCAGGAATGGTCTTCACCATCCCCTGCATATTGTAGTTCAACACAAAGCTCATGTAGCTCGGTGGGAGCGACTGGAGGATTTTGTCAATGACCGCCTCGTCCGGGAGGTTGATCTCCAGCTGGGACAGGTAGTTGTGCAACCCAGACATTTTGAGTATGTGCTCACTGACAGAACTGTTTTCCTCCATTTTACAACTGTAGAACTTGTCGGAGACTTCATATCTCTCGACCCGGGCATGAGCTGGAAAAACCATTTTCAGGTCCTCGAACATCTCATATGCTCCGTGTCACTCAAAATGCTTTTGGAGCCCCGGTTCTAAGCTGTAAAGCATGCCGCACTGAACGAGGGAGTAATCATCAGCACGTGACTGCCAAGTGTTCATAACGTCTTGGTTCTCTGGGATTGGTGCTTCACCTAGCGGTGCTTCTAGGACATAATCTTTCTTGGCTGCTATGAGGATGATCCTCAGGTTCCGTACCCAGTCCGAATAGTTGCTGCCATCATCTTTCAGCTTGGTTTTCTCTAGGAACGCGTTGAAGTTCATGTTGACATGAGCGTTGGCCATTTGATCTACAAGACATATTTTGCAAAGACTTTAGACTAAGTTCATGATAATTAAGTTCATCTAATCAAATTATTTAATGAACTCCCACTCAGATGTAAATCCCTCTAGTCATCTAAGTGTTACACGATCCGAGTCGACTAGGCCGTGTCCGATCATCACGTGAGACGGACTAGTCATCATCGGTGAACATCTCTATGTTGATCGTATCTTCCATACGACTCATGATCGACCTTTCGGTCTCTATGTTCCGAGGCCATGTCTGTACATGCTAGGCTCGTCAAGTTAACCCTAAGTGTTTTGCATGTGTAAAATTGTCTTACAACCGTTGTATGTGAACGTAAGGATCTATCACACCCAATCATCACATGGTGCTTCGAAACGACGAACTTTAGCAACGGCGCACAGTTAGGGGGAACACTTTCTTGAAATCATTATAAGGGATCATCTTATTTACTACCGTCGTTCTAAGTAAACAAGATGCATAAACATAATAAACATCACATCCAATTATATAATAGTGACATGATATGGCCAATATCATATAGCTCCTTTGATCTCCATCTTCGGGGCTCCATGATCATCTTCGTCACCGGCATGACACCATGATCTCCATCATCATGATCTCCATCATCGTGTCTTCATGAAGTTGTCATGCCAACGACTACTTCTACTTCTATGGCTAACGCGTTTAGCAATAAAGTAAAGTAATTTACATGGCGTTCTTCAATGACACGCAGGTCATAAAAAAATAAAGACAACTCCTATGGCTCTTGCCGGTTGTCATACTCATCGACATGCAAGTCGTGATTCCTATTACAAGAACATGGTCTCATACATCACAATATATCATTCATCATTCATCCCAACTTCTGGCCATATCACATCACATGACAATTGCTGCAAAAACAAGTTAGACATCCTCTAATTGTTGTTGCATCTTTTACGTGGCTGCAATTGGGTTCTAGCAAGAATGTTTTCTTACCTACGAATAACCACAACGTGATATTGTCAACTTCTATTTACCCTTCATAAGGACCCTTTTCGTCAAATCTGCTCCAACTAAAGTGGGAGAGACAGACACCCGCTAGCCACCTTATGCAACTAGTGCATGTCAGTCGGTGGAACCTGTCTCACGTAAGCGTACGTGTAAGGTCGGTCAGGGCCGCTTCATCCCACAATACCGCTGAAGCAAAATAAGACTAGTAGCGGCAAGCAAGTTGACAAGATCTACACCCACAACAAAATTGTGTTCTACTCGTGCAATAGAGAACTACGCATAGACCTAGCTCATGATGCCACTGTTGGGGAACGTTGCAGAAAATAAAAAAATTCCTACAGTTTCACCAAGATCCATCTATGAGTTCATCTAAGCAACGAGTGAAAGGAGAGAGATGCATCTACATACCACTTTGTAGCTCGCATGCGGAAGCGTTCAAGAGAACGGGGTTGAGGTAGTCGTTCTCGTCGTGATCCTATCACCGGAGATCCTAGCGCCGAACGGACGGCACCTCCGCGTTCAACACACGTACGGTTAGCGTGACGTCTCCTCCATCTTGATCCAGCAAGGGGGAAGGAGAGGTTGATGAAGATCCAGCAGCACAACGGCGTGGTGGTGGATGCAGCAGGACTCCAGCAGGGCTTCGCCAAGCTACTGCGGGAGGAGGAAGAGGTGTAGCAGGAGGAGGGAGGCGCCAAGACACAGGGTCCGGCTGCCCTCCCTCCCCCCTCCTTTATATAGGCCCCCGGGGGGGCGCCGGCCCTAGGAGATCCAATCTCCCAAGGGGGGCGGCGGCCAGGGGGGTGGAGTGCCCCCCAAGGCAAGTGGGGTGCGTCCCCACCCTAGGGTTTTCAACCCTAGGCGCAGGGGGGGCCAAAGGGGAGGGGGGCACCCACCCACTAGGGACTGTTTCCCCTCCCACTTCAGCCCACGGGGCCCTCCAGGATAGGTGGCCCCACCCGGTGGACCCCCGGGACCCTTCCGGTGGTCCCGGTACAATACCGGGTGACCCTGAAACTTTCCCGATGGCCGAAACAGCACTTCCTATATATAATTCTTTACCTCCGGACCATTTCGGAACTCCTCGTGACGTCCCGGATCTCATCCGGGACTCCGAACAACATTCGGTTTGCTGCATACTCATATTCATACAACCCTAGCGTCACCGAACCTTAAGTGTGTAGACCCTACGGGTTCGGGAGACATGCAGACATAACCGAGACGGCTCTCCGGTCAATAACCAACAGCGGGATCTGGATACCCATGTTGGCTCCACATACTCCTCGATGATCTCATCGGATGAACCATGATGTCGAGGATTCAAGCAACCCCGTATACTATTCCCTTTGTTAGATGGTATGTTACTTGCCCAAGATTCGATCATCGGTATCCCAATACCTCGTTCAATCTCGTTGCCGGCAAGTCACTTTAATCGTATCGTAATGCATGATCACGTGACCAGACACTTGGTCACTTTGAGCTCATTATGATGATGCACTACCGAGTGGGCCCAGTGATACCTCTCCGTTATACGGAGTGACAAATCCCAGTCTCGATCCGTGTCAACCCAACAGACACTTTCGGAGATACCAGTAGTGCACCTTTATAGTCACCCAGTTACGTTGTGACGTTTGGTACACCCAAAGCACTGCTATGGTATCCGGGAGTTACACGATCTCATGGTCTAAGGAAGAGATACTTGACATAGGAAAGCTCTAGCAAAAGGAACTACACGATCTTGTGGTATGCTTAGGATTGGGTCTTGTCCATCACATCATTCTCCTAATGATGTGATCCCGTTATCAATGACATCCAATGGCCATAGTCAGGAATCCATGACTATCTGTTGATCAACGAGCTAGTCAACTAGAGGCTCACTAGGGACATGTTGTGGTCTAAGTATTCACACGTGTATTACGATTTTTGGATAATACGATTATAGCATGAATAAAAGACAATTATCATGAACAAGGAAATATAATAATAATCCTTTTATTATTGCTTCTAGGGCATATTTCCAATAGAGAGACGCCCGACGAACCAGACCCGAGGGGCCTGGCTGGGTGGCGTACGCCTGGGCATGACTCAGGCGCATCCCTCGTGCCCAGCCCCCTCGCGTGGAGCTCCCGAGGGGAGGCGTTGCGATGAGGCCAGACACTGAGCTCGGGGCTCCCTGAGGTTGATGCGGCCGGGGCCACCCTCAGTTGTTTATCACCAGCGTGGAGCATAGCGCTTCCGTATGTGTACGGGCATAGACGCTCCTCGGCAGTGTCGTCAGCCAGCACGGAGCATGGTGCTTCCACTGGTGCGTGGGAGGGGGCTCCCCTCCGGGAGGAGCCCCCGGGGCGTGTACAGCCCTGCCCTGACACGTGGCCAGCACGGTAGGGCATGAGGAGTTGTATCTGGGCACCCGTGAGCCAGCGCGGGACTCACGGGGCCCTACCTCAAGGCGGGTTGTGCCTGGCACTGGGCCTTAACTTGTGATGTGTTCCTGCAAATTTGGCCAGATGCTGATGCTCTACGTCCTCGGGTCCTGGCCCTCGAGCTAGTCTCAGCCGTCGCTGGTTTGCCAGGGCGCGATGCCATGGACAAAGCCAGAGGGTGAGGGCTGGAGAGCCGGTAGGAGCCCTGAGTCGCGATGCTCAGGTACCCCCCCCCTTTAACGCGCAAGCTTGGTTAGATGTCGATGCTCTACGTCCTCGGGTCCCGGCCCTCGAGCGAGTCTCAGTCGTCGCTGGTTTTCCCGGGCGCGATGCCATGGACAAAGCCAGAGGGTGAGGGCTGGAGAGCCGGTAGGAGCCCTGAGTCGCGATGCTCAGGTACCCCCCCTTTAACGCGCAAGCTTGGTTAGATGTCGATGCTCTACGTCCTCGGGTCTCGGCCCTCGAGCGAGTCTCAGTCGTCGCTGGTTTTCCCGGGCGCGATGCCATGGACAAAGCCAGAGGGTGAGGGCTGGAGAGCCGGTAGGAGCCCTGAGTCGCGATGCTCAGGTACCCCCCCTTTAACGCGCAAGCTTGGTTAGATGTCGATGCTCTACGTCCTCGGGTCCTGGCCCTCGAGCAAGTCTCAGTTGTCGCTGGTTTGCCAGGGCACGATGCCGTGGACAAAGCCAGAGGGTGAGGGCTGGAGAGCCAGTAGGAGCCCTGAGTCACGATGCTCAGGTACCCCCCCCCCTTTAACGTGCAAGAGGACGACATCAAGGAAGAAGAGGTGCCACAGACAGGCACCAAATAACAAGCATGATGGGTCGAATACGTGGCCCGAAAATAAACGCAAGAGGGGTACACGCCGCTAGGTCTGACCCGAGCTACTTGGGGATGACGCAGCCCGAGGGGCGCCCCCAACAAGGTAAGCTAAAAACATGAGCAAAAGGGATACACGTCGCAGGGACGGGCCCACGTGGCCTGGGAATGATGCAGCACTGAGGGCGCTCCCAGCTGGAAACGAAACTTGAAAGATGTCACCTGATAGTGTTGACGACGTAGGGGTGTTGAAGTAGCAGACGTAGCGGGCTGTGGGAGCCGATCTTCATGAGCCCCCAGGCTCAGGAGCCTCGGGAAGCTCCGGAGGCGCTGGTGGCTCCTTGCGAACCATCTCCATCTCCGCCAGGACTACGGAACGCCTGGCCTCCTGAGCCTCCAGGATGCTCCTCATGAGGCGCTGGCGCACCGCAGCCGCGTTCGGCAAGCCATTGGGCCAAAAGCGCTCCTGAGAGGCGACTCAGTTGAGCCCTGGGATGTCAATGCAGACGCGTAGCCCACCGTCCTCTCCTGGATGGGAAGCTGCAGCGGGTAAGCGGCGGCTGCCACTCATGACTCTTGACTCTTGCAACTCCTTTGTGACCTGACTGACGAACTCCTGAGGGTTTGGCCCTCCTTGCTTTGCTCCTTCCTGAGGGAAATGTGTTCTGAAACACGCCTCCAAGTGGTGCCCAAGCGCCTCCCTCGTGACCTTAGCAAGGTCGGTGGCCCTCCAGGGGGAGCCCCCGAGCCCTGCTTGAGGAGGGCGCCAGGCGCGCCTCCCTATGCGACAGAAGGAGGTGCCCCCTGAGCAGGCGCAGACCCTGAAGGGCCTGCCTCCTGAGGGGTCGGGCCTGGCGATGTCTTCTTCTTCTTGGGAGCAGCTTCGGGGAGCCTCCCGCTCCCGCGATCTGGGTCTTTAAGTGATGCGGCCTGAAAAGTTCGTTCCAGGGAGCACACTGCGTCTCTTTCTTCACAGGGCACCGTGATGAATCCACTGCTTCCTGGCATCTTGAGGACGTTGTAGCCGTGATGAGTCACGGCCATGAACTTGGCGAGAGCTGGGTAGCCGAGGATGGCGTTGTACGGCAGGCGGATGTGGGCGACGTCAAAGTCAATGAGCTCGGTGCGGTAGTTGTTGCGTGCCCCGAAGGTGACAGGGAGGCGGACCTGCCCGATTGGAACTGTGGAGCCGTCGGTGACTCTAGAGAAAGGCTTGGTTGGCTGAAGCTGATCGTAAGGCACTTGGAGATTATTGAACGTCTCTACAGACAGGACGTTGAGCCTTGCCCCGCCATCGATGAGGGTCCTGGTGACTTGCACGTTACTGATGACTGGGGAGCAAAGCATTGGGAGGACTCCGGCTATGGCTGCGCACTTGAGCTGATCCGCTGAGCTAAACGTGAGGGCGCACACCGACCACCTGAGGGGATGCGTGGCTTCAAGCTTGGGGAGGACTGCATTCACTTCGCGGGCGAACTGCTTGAAGATGCGTTGAGAGGCTGGGGCTTGAGCTCCGCCCATGATGCAGGCGATCGCGCGTGGCTCCTGGAAGCCCCCAGCCCCCTCGTCCTGATGATGGTCCTCGTTTCTCCTTGGCTGCGGAGGCAGTGGAGGGAGGCCTGCGTTTCCTTGCGGGTGATCCTCGTGAGGCTGATCTCTCCAGTCTCCCTCGCGAGGCTGATCCTGCCAGCGATCCTCGCGAGGTCGGTCGCGCCACCCTTGGCGAGGGTCGCGGTCTTCCCAGAGTCCTACGTTCCTTACTCCTCCTCGGTCGTAGCCACGATTGTTGCGGTCAGGGCGCTGGCCGACCCTTCCTTCTTGCACGGCTCGGAGCTCTTGGCATTCATTGGTGTTGGGGGTGTGGAGGTCATGGTATACACAGTACCGGCTGCCCTTGAAAGACTCGGGCTGATCTCTGCCCCGCTTGGTGTCTGGTTCTGCCATGAGCACGGCAGCCCCCTTGCGCTTCACGACCTTGGCCTTGGATTTCTTCTCTTCTGGGTCTGCGGCTGGCAGCTCGAGGAGGGAAAGGCGCCCTTCCTCAGCCCTGGCGCACTTGGTTGCCGGGTTGAACAGCTCCAAGGAAGTACACAGATCTTCATGCATCGCTAGCTCCTCCTGCATCTTGATGTCACGCACGCCGTCGGAGAAGGCTGAGATGATGGCCTCCTCGGTCACCTTGGGAATCTTGAGACATGCGTTCTTGAAGCCCTGGATGTACTTCTGCAGGGTCTCCCCTGGTTGCTGCTTGATGCGGCGCATGTCGCTCACGGTAGTTGGCCAGTCGTGAGTACCTTGGAAGTTGGCGATGAAACGGGTGCACATCTCGTCCCAGGAGGAGATCGTGCCTGGAGCTAGGTTCAGGAGCCAGGTGCGGGCCCCGTCCTTGAGTGCCATGGGAAACCAGTTCGCCATGACCTTCTCATCCCTGTTGGCGGCTTCGATGCCTAGCTCGTAGAGCTGGAGGAACTCCGCAGGGTCGGCCGTGTCGTCGTAGCGAGGAGGCAGGTCTGGCTTGAACTTGCAGGGCCACGCGACGCTGCACAGCTCAGTGGTGAAGGCGCGGCAGCCTGCTGTGGCCACGGGAGGCCTTTGGTGATGAGGAGCTCGGTCTTGCGGGCCCCCATGCGCTACAGCTGGGAGCAACGCGGGGTCTTGGCGCGCTGGAGCGTGGTCGCGACGGACCGGAGCAGGGAGCACTCAGGCAACTTCTTGGGGGCGAGGAACCTCTTGGCAGCTCCGTTGTTGCTGCGCTGGCGCTGGATGGGGTGGGTTCCGTCCAGGGGCCACGCGCCTTGGGGCCAGGGCGCCTTCTTGAGGGGGAGGCGGCTGAGGCACCCCCGGAGCTTCATTGCCCGCGCAAGGCGGGGCGCGGTGCAGCGAGAAGGACGGCGCAGGGGAGCCCCCTGCAGCGCGGACGAGCTCGGCGACGCGGTCGAGCCATTCTTCATAGACGTCGTCAACTGGGTGGTAGCGCAAGAGCTCGTTTGCCGCGATGAGCGCAGCTCGAGCCTCCATGGCCGCGCGGGGCGCGCGGGATGAAGGACCAGCCGGGGCGAGCGAGGGAGTGGCGGTGCGGCCGTCTCGCCTCATGGTTGGATGCTGGGACGATGCTTGCTGCTTGTTCCCCGTCAGGCCGGTGGCGGTGTTGACGGCAGGCGACGGGGAACATCGGGGGTGGCCGCCGACAGGGGGCGTCTGGGCGACGCGGGAAGTGAGAGCGGCTCAGTGCTCGGTGCGGGCCCGACGAGCGTCTGACATGGACGCGATGGTCGGTGAAGAATAGGGCGGTGGAAGACAAATTCCGGTGCACCCCTACCTGGCTCGCCAAATGTCGGATTTCAGGTTCCGACAGACCCTCTAGATTCGAACACTGGGGTGCACGTGGAGACTTCGCCCTCTGCCTGCCTGCACCTCACCACCTCGCTATGATCTAAGCAATCAAAGGAACAATACAAGAGACACAGAGTTTATACTGGTTCAGGCCACCATTGTGGTGTAATACCCTACTCAGTGTGTGGTGTGGTGGATTGCCTCTTGGGCTGATGATGAACAGTACAAGGAAGAGCAGCCTCGCGAGGGTCTGTTCTTGACTGGTGCGAAGGACTACTAGGGGGAGTTCAGTCGCTCTCTGGATCGATCTCTAGTTAGATAGCTAGATGCCTCTACCTGGTGGGTGGCTAGTCCTATTTATAGGCAAAGGCCCTGGGCCTCTTCCCAAATATTGAGCGGGAAGGGCGCCAACAATTGGCCATTTTGAAGGGGAACATCTAGTACACTTATCCTGACTAAAGTTGGTCCTCGCCTGCCAAAGGCTCTGGTGGTGACGCTGGCTTGGGCTCCACGATGACCTCCATCCTGCCGTTCTGCTAGTCTTGGTCTTGTTGCACCGAAATGGATGCCTTTGCTTGATTCTCTCGTCTGCGCTTGCTCCCTATACACCAAAAAGGAAAGAAGGACACTGCGCGGGCTGGCGCCCGCCTGGCGCCCTTGGTCGTCATGGCTTGCGTCATGGGCACCTCGTGAGGTACCCCGCCTTGATCTCTCTGCCTCCTCGCGAGCCAGCCTGATGAGGCCGTGCCTGAGGAGGTTCCCTGTCGTCCACCCCGCGAGGCTTGGCCCCTCGCGAGGGTCTTGAGCTCGTGCTGATGAAGATGGGCCATGCTGCGCCACGCCACAGGCCGCAGGCAGGCAAGTCTGGGGACCCCCGTTCCCAGAATGCCGACAGATTGTAACATGAAGCAAGGGACGCAATGTTTACTCAGGTTCGGGCCCTCTCGATGGAGGTAAAACCCTACTTCCTACTTGATTAATATTGAACATATGAGTAGTACAAGAGTAGATCTACCACAAGATCATAGAGGCTAAACCCTAAGAGCTAGCCTATGATGGTATGATTGTAATTGTGATCGGCCTTCTAAGGACCATGCTCTTTGGTTTATATAGACACCGGAGAGCTAGGGTTTACATGGAGTTGGTTACAAGGAAGGAAATGTAATATCCGGATCGCCAAGCTTGTCTTCCACGCAAAGGAGAGTCCCATCCGGACACGAGCTGAAGTCTTGAGTCTTGGCGCTTCTATAGTCCGGACGATGTGTACAGTCCGGCTATCCGGATACCCCCTTATCCAGGACTCCCTCAACCGGGGACAACCGTCATGGGCTCAAACCCATCGATGATCAAGTCTCCACGGATATCGGCCACAAAATTCAGGCTCCCGAATCTGACCTGATGGCCAGGGGTGTAGCTATCAATCTGCTCCATATGGACGAGCGAGTTGGCCCGTAGTGCGAAGCCACTGAATATGAAGATCTGTCCGGGGAGAAAAATCTCCCCTTGGACTGTGTTGTTGTAGATGATTGTGTTGGAAATATGGCCTAGAGGCAATAATAAAATGGTTATTATTGTATTTCCTTGTTCATGATAATTGTCTAATATTGATGCTATAATTGTATTGACCGGAAACCGCAATACATGTGTGAATACATAGACCACAACATGTCCCTAGTGAGCCTCTAGTTGACTAGCTCGTTGATCAACAGACGGTCATGGTTTCCTGACCATGGACATTGGATGTCATTCATAATGGGATCACATCATTAGGAGAATGATGTGATGGACAAGACCCAATCCTAAGCATAGCACAAGATCGTGTAGTTCGTTTGCTAAAGCTTTTCTAATGTCAAGTATCATTTCCTTAGACCATGAGATTGTGTAACTCCCCGATACCGTAGGAGTACTTTGGGTGTACTAAACGTCACAACGTAACTGGGTGGCTATAAAGGTGCACTACAGGTATCTCCGAAACTGTCTGTTGGGTTGGCACGAATCGAGACTAGGATTTGTCACTCCGTATGACAGAGAGGTATCTCTGGGTCCACTCGGTAATGCATCATCATAATGAGCTCAATGTGACCAAGTAGTTAGTCACGGGATCATGCATTACGGAACGAGTAAAGTGACTTGCCGGTAACAAGATTGAACGAGGTATTGGGATACCGACGATCGAACCTTGGGCAAGTAACATACCTATTGACAAAGGGAATTGCATACGGGATTGCTTGAATCCTTGACATCGTGGTTCATCCGATGAGATCATCGTGGAACATGTGGGAGCCAACATGGGTATCCAGATCCCATTGTTGGTTATTGACCGGAGAACGTCTCGGTCATGTCTGCATGGTTCCCGAACCCGTAGGGTCTACACACTTAAGGTTCGGTGACGCTAGAGTTGTTATGGGAAATAGTATGTGGTTACCGAAGGTTGTTCGGAGTCCCGGATGAGATCCCGGACATGACGAGGAGCTCCGGAATGGTCCGGAGGTGAAGATCGGTATATTGCACGAAGGGTATTGGAGTCCGGAATTGTTCCGGGGGTAGCAGGTGATGACCAGCGTGTCCGAAATGGGTTTCGGAGGCCCCGACAAGCGTTGGGGGGCCTTATGGGGCAAGGGGAGAGGGCACATCAGCCCACTAAGGGGATGAGCGCCCGTCCCACCCCATCTCACGTAACCAGGAGAGGTGGGGGCGGCACCCCTAGTGCAGCCGCCCCTCCCGGCTTGGGGGGCAAGTTTCCTAGGGGGTGGGGGCGCCCAAACCCATCTAGGGTATCCCCTGTGGCCGCTGCCCCTCCCCTAGGGAACCCTAGGGCGCCTCCCCCTCCTCCCTTCCCCTATATATAGTGAGGGAGAGACAGGGCAGCCGCACCCTTCCCCTGGCACAACCCTCTCCCTCCTCCAACACCTCCTCCTCCTCCGTAGTGCTTGACGAAGCCCTGCCAGAGAACCACGAGCTCCATCACCACCATGCCGTCGTGCTGTCGGAGTTCTCCCTCAACTTTTCCTCTCCCCTTGCTGGATCAAGAAGGAGGATATGTCCCCGGTCTGTACGTGTGTTGAACGCGGAGGCACCGTTGTTCGGTGCTTAGATCGGATTCGGCCGCGATCTGAATCGCTTCGTGAACGACTCCACCGACCGCGTTCTTGTAATGCTTCCGCTTAGCGATCTTCAAGGGTATGAAGATGCACTCCCTCTCTCTCTCTCGTTGCTAGTCTCTCCATAAATTGATCTGGGTGATGCGTAGAAAATTTTGAATTTCTGCTACGTTCCCCAACAGTGGCATCATGAGCTAGGTCTATGAGTAGTTTCTATGCACGAGTAGAACACAAGTTGTTGCGGGCATTGATTTTGTTCAATATGCTTACCGTTTACTAGTCCTATCTAGTTTTGACGGTATTGTGGGATGAAGCGGCCTGGACCGACTTTACACGTACACTTACATGAGACAGGTTCCACCGACTGACATGCACTTGTTGCATAAGGTGGCTAGCGGGTGTTTGTCTCTCCCACTTTAGTCAGATCGGATTCGATGAAAAGGGTCCTTATGAAGGTTAAATAGCAATTGGCATATCACGTTGTGGTTTTGGCATAGGTAAGAAGCGTTCTTGCTAGAAACCTATAGCAGCCACGTAAAAACATGCAACAACAATTAGAGGACGGCTAACTTGTTTTTGCAGCATATGTCGTGTGATGTGATATGGCCAAGAAGGATGTGATGAATGAAATATATGTGATGTATGAGATTGATCATATTCTTGTAATAGGAATCACAACTTGCATGTCGATGAGTATGACAACCGACAGGAGCCATAGGAGTTGTCTTTATTTATTGTATGACCTGCGTGTCACTGAATAATGCCATGTAATTACTTTACTTCATTGCTAAACCGTTAGCCATAGTAGTAGAAGTAATAAGTTGGTGAGACAACTTGATGGAGACACGATGATGGAGATCATGATGATGGAGATCATGGTGTCATGCCGGTGACGACGATGATCATGGATCCCCGAAGATGGAGAACAAAAGGAGAAAAATGATATTGTCCATATCATGTCACTATTTGATTGCATGTGATGTTTATCATGTTTATGCATCTTATTTGCTTAGAACGACGGTAGTAAATAAGATGATCCCTCATTAAAATTTCAAGAAAGTGTTCCCCCTAACTATGCACCATTGTGAAAGTTCGTTGTTTCGAAGCAGCACGCGATGATCGGGTGTGATAGATTCTAACGTTCACATACAACGGGTGTAAGACATATTTACACACGCGAAACACTTAGGTTGACTTGACGAGCCTAGCATGTACAGACATGGCCTCGGAACACAAGAGACAGAAAGGTCGAACATGAGTCGTATAGTAGATACGATCAACATGAAGATGTTCACCGATGATGACTAGTCTGTCTCACGTGATGATCAGACACGGCCTAGTTGACTCGGATCATGTATCACTTAAGATGACTAGAGGGGTGTCTATCTGAGTGGGAGTTCATCAAATAATGTGATTAGATGAACTTAATTATCATGAACATAGTCAAAAGGTCTTTGCAAATTATGTCATAAGCTCGCGTTTTAGTTCTACTGTTTAGATATGTTCCTAGAGAAAATATAGTTGAAAGTTGATAGTAGCAATTATGCGGACTGGGTCAGTAAACTGAGGCTTGTCCTCATTGCTGCACAGAAGGCTTATATCCTTAATGCACCGCTCGGTGTGTTGAACCTCGAACGTCATCTGTGGATGTTGCGAACATCTGACATACACGTTTTGATGACTACATGATAGTTCAGTAATGTTAAACGGTTTAGAATTGTGGTGCCAAAGACATTTTTGAAACGTCGCGGAACATCTTAGATGTTCCAATGGATAAAATTGGGATTTCAGGATCGTGCCCATGTCAAGAGGTATGAGACCTCTGACGAGTTTCTTAGCCTGCAAACTAAGGGAGAAAAGCTCAATTGTTGAGCATGTGCTCAGATTGTCTGAGTACTACAATCAATTGAATTGAGTGGGAGTTAATCTTCCAGATGAGATAGTGATGGTTCTCCATAGTCACTGCCACCAAGCTATTAGAGCTTCGTGATGAACTATAACATATCAGGGATACACATGATGATCCTTGAGCAATTCGCGATGTTTGACACCGCGAAAGTAGAAATCAAGTAGGAGCATCAATTGTTGATGGTTGGTGAAACCACTAAATTCAAGAAGGGCAAGGGCAAAAAGGGATACTTCTTGAAATGGCAAATCAGTTGCTGCTCTAGTGAAGAAACCCAAGGTGGAACCCAAACCCGAGACTAAGTGCTTCTGTAATGAGGGGAACAGTCACTGAAGCAGAACTACCCTAGATACTTGGTAGATGAGAAGGCTGGCAAGGTCGACAGGAATATATTGGATATACATTATATTGATGTGTACTTTACTATTACTCCTAGTAGCACCATGGTAATAGATACCGGTTCAATTGCTAAGTGTTAGTAACTCGAAATAAAAGGCTACGGAATAAACGGAGACTAGCTAAAGGCGAGGTGACGATATGTGTTGGAAGTATTTCCAAGGTTGATGTGACCAAACATCGCATGCTCCCTCTGCCATCAGGATCGCTATTAAACCTAAATAATTGTTATTTGGTGTTTGCGTTGAGCATAGACATGATTGGATTATGTCTATCGCAATACGGTTCTTCATTTAAGGAGAATAATGGTTACTCTGTTTATTTGAATAATACCTTCAATGGTCTTGCACCTAAATTGAATGGTTTATTGAATCTCGATCGTAGTGATACACATGTTCATGCCAAAAGATATAAGATAGTAATGATAGTACCACCTACTTGTGGCACTGCCATTTGAGTCATATTGGTATAAAATGCATGAAGAAGCTCCATGTTGATGGATATTTTGGACTCACTCGTTTTTTGAAAAAGTTTGAGACATGCGAACCATGTCTATTAGTATGTACGCATGAAGAAACTCCATGCAGATGGATCATTTGGACTCACTTGATTTTGAATCACTTGAGACATGCAAATCATACAACATGGGCAAGATGACTAAAAAGCCTCGTTTTTAGTAAGATGGAACAAGAAAGCAACTTGTTGGAAGTAATACATTTTGATGTATGCAGTCCAATGAGTGCTGAGGCACGTAGTGGATATCGTTATGTTCTTACTTCACAGATGATTTGAGTAGATGCTGAGTATATTTACTTGATGAAACACAAGTCTGAATTATTGAAAGGTTCAAGTAATTTCAGAGTGAAGTTGAAGATCGTCGTGATAAGAGTATAAAATGTCTATGATATGATCATAGAGATGAGTATCTGAGTTATGAGTTTGGTATACAATTAAGACATTGTGGAAATTGTTTCACAACTAATACCGCCTAGAACACCATAGTGTGATGGTGCGTCCGAACATCATAGCTGCACCCTATTGGATATGGTGCATACCATGATGTCTCTTATCGAATTACCACTATCGTTTATGGGTTAGGCATTAGAGACAACCGCATTCACTTCAAACAGGGCACCACGTAATTCCGTTGAGATGACAACGTATGAACTATGGTTTAGAGAAACCTAAGCTGTCGTTTCTTAAAAGTTTGGGGCTGCGATGCTTATGTGAAAAAGTTTCATCCTAGTAAGCTCGAACCCAAAACGGATAAATGCATCTTCATAGGTCACCCAAAACAGTTGGGTATACCTCCTATTTCAGATCTAGAAGCAAAAGTGATTGTTTCTTAAATGGGTCCTTTCTCGAGGAAAAGTTTCTCTCGAAAGAATTGAGTGGGAGGATGGTGGAGACTTGATAAGGTTATTGAACCATCACTTCAACCAGTGTGTAGCAGGGCACAGGAAGTTGTTCCTGTGGCACCTACACCAATTGAAGTGGAAGTTGACGATAGTGATCATGAAACTTCGGATTAAGTCACTACCAAACCTCGTAGGACGACAAGGATATGTACTGCTTTAGAGTGGTACGGTAATCCTGTCTTGGAGGTCATGTTCTAGACAACAATGAACCTACGAGCTATGGAGAAGCGATGGTGGGCCCGGATTCCGACAAATGTCTCAAGGCCATAAAATCCGAGAGAGGATCCATGTATGGAAACAAAGTGTAGACTTTGGAAGAACTACTTGATGGTCGTAAGGCTGTTGGTTACAGATGGATTTTAAAAGGAAGACGGACAATGATGGTAAGTATCACCATTAAGAAATCTCAACTTATCGTTAAGATGTTTTCTGACAAGTTCAAAGAGTTGACTACAATGAGACTTTCTCACTCGTAGTGATGCTAAGAGTCTATTGGAATTATATTAGCAATTACTGCATGATTTGTGAAATCTTGCAGATAGGATGTCAAAACATTATTTCCTCGACGATATTCTTGAGGAAAGGTTGTATGTGATACAACCAGAAGGTTTTGTCAATCCTGGAAGATGCTAACAAGTATGCAAAGCTCCGACAATCCTTCTAAGGACAGGAGTCAGCATCTCAGAGTTGGAATATACACTTTGATGAGATGATCAAAGATTTTGGGTTTATACAATGTTTATGAGAAACTTGTATTTCCAGAGAAGTGAGTGGGAGCACTATAGAATTTCTGATGAGTATATGTTATTGACATATTGTTGATCAAAAATGATGTAGAATTTCTGGACAGCATATAGGGTTATTTGAAAAGTGTTTTTCAATGGAAAACCTGGATTAAGCTACTTGAACATTGAGCATCAAGATCTATAAAGATAGATCAAAAATGCTTAATAGTTCTTTCAAATGAATACATACCGTGACAAGATTTTGAAGGAGTTCAAAATAGATCAGCAAAGAAGGAGTTCTTGGCTGTGTTATAAGGTATGAGTATTGAGAAAGACTCAAGACCTGACCATGTTAGAAAAGAGAGAAAGGACGAAGGTCATCCCCTATGCTTTAGACGTAGGCTCTACAGTATGCTATGCTGTGTACCACACCTGAAGTGTGCATTGCCATGAGTCAGTTAAGGTGTACAAGTGTGATCCAGGAATGGATCACAGGACAGCGGTCAAGGTTATCCTTAATAACTAGTGTACTAAGGAATTTTCTCGATTATGGAGGTGGTAAAAGAGTTCGTCGTAAAGGGTTACACCGATGCAAACATTGACACTAATCCGGATTATTCTGAGTAGTAAACCATATTCGTATAGTAGAACAATTATTTGGAATAGCTCCAAATAGAGCGTGGTAGCTGCATCTAGGAGATGACATAGAGATTTTCAAAGCACACACGGGTTCAGATTCTTTGACTAATAACCTCTCTCACAAGCGAGATATGATCAAACCCCATGGGTGTTGATTCATTACAATCACATAGTGATGTGAACTAGATTACTGACTCTAGTGCAAGTGGGAGACTGTTGGAAATATGCCCTAGAGGCAATAATAAAATGGTTATTATTGTATTTCCTTGTTCATGATAATTGTCTATTATTCATACTATAATTGTATTGACCGGAAACCGCAATACATGTGTGAATACATAGACCACAACATGTCCCTAGTGAGCCTCTATTTGACTACCTCGTTGATCAACAAATGGTCATGGTTTCCTGACCATGGACATTGGATGTCATTGATAACGGGATCACATCATTAGGAGAATGTTGTGATGGACAAGACCCAATCCTAATCATAGCACAAGATCGTGTAGTTCTTTTGCTAAAGCTTTTCTAATGTCAAGTATCATTTCCTTAGACCATGAGATTGTGTAACTCCCTGATACCGTAGGAGTACTTTGGGTGTACCAAACATGACAACGTAACTGGGTGGCTATAAAGGTGCACTATAGGTATCTCCGAAAGTGTCTGTTGGGTTGGCACAAATCGAGACTGGGATTTGTCACTCTGTATGACGGAGAGGTATCTCTGGGCCCACTCGGTAATGCATCATCATAATGAGCTCAATGTGACTAAGTAGTTAGTCACGGGATCATGCATTACGGAACGAGTAAAGTGACTTGTCGGTAACGGGATTGAACGAGGTATTGGGATACCGATGATCGAATCTCGGGCAAGTAACACACCGATTGACAAAGGGAATTGCATACGGGGTTGCTTGAATCCTTGACATCGTGGTTCATTTGATGAGATCATCATGGAACATGTGGGATCCAACATTGGTATCTAGATCCCATTGTTGGCCTTTTACTGGAGAATGTCTCGGTCATGTCTGCATGGTTCACGAACTCGTAGGGTCTACACACTTAAGGTTCGGTGACGCTAGAGTTGTTATGGGAAATAGTATGTGGTAACCGAAGGTTGTTCGGAGTCCCGGATGAGATCCCGGACATGACGAGGAGCTCCGGAATGGTCTGGAGGTGAAGATCGGTATATTGGACAAAGGGTATTGGAGTCTGGAATTGTTCCGGCGATACCAGGTGATGATCAGCGTGTCCGAAAGGGGTTTCGGAGGACCCGGCAAGCATCGGGGGGCCTTATGGGCACGGGGAGAGGGCACATCAGCCCACTAAGGGGCTGAGCACCCCTCCCACCCCATCTCACGTAACCAAGAGAGGTGGGGGCGCCACCCCTAGGGCAGCCACCCCTCCCGGCTTGGGGGGCAAGTTTCCTAGGGGGTGGGGGAGCCCAAACCCATCTAGGGTTTCCCCTGTGGCCGCTGCCCCTCCCCTAGGGAACCCTAGGGCGCCTCCCCCACCTTCCTTAACCCTATATATAGTGAGGGAGAGAGAGGGCAGCCGCACCCTTCCCCTGGCGCAGCCCTCTCCCTCCTCCAACACCTCCTCCTCCTCCGTAGTGCTTGACGAAGCCCTGCCGGAGAACCACGAGCTCCATCACCACCATGCCATCGTGCTGTCGGAGTTCTCCCTCAACTTATCCTCTCCCCTTGCTGGATCAAGAAGGAGGAGACATCCCCGGGCTGTACGTGTGTTGAACACGGAGGCACCGTTGTTCGGTGCTTAGATCGGATTCGGCCGCGATCTGAATCGCTTCGTGAACGACTCCACCGACCGCGTTCTTGTAACGCTTCCGCTTAGCGATCTTCAAGGGTATGAAGATGCACTCCCTCTCTCTCTCGTTTCTAGTCTCTCCATAGATTGATCTTAGTGATGCGTAGAAAATTTTGAATTTCTGCTACATTCCCCAATAGATTGATGGAGCCATCAAGCCTATCTTCGACGACACAGCGGAACTCACAATGAAAGCACCAATGTCGGTGTCAAAACCGGCGGATCTCGGGTAGGGGGTCCCAAGCTGTGTGTCTACGGCTAATGGTAACAGGAGGCGGGGGACACAATGTTTACCCAGGTTCGGGCCCTCTCTATGGAGGTAATACCCTACTTCCTGCTTGATTGATCTTGATGAATATGAGTATTACAAGAGTTGACCTACCACGAGATCATAATGGCTAAACCCTAGAAGTCTAGCCTATGAAGTTATGATGATTGTGGCTAAACCCTAGAAGTCTAAACCCTCTGATTTATATAGACGCTGGGAGGGGCTAGGGTTGTACAAAGTCGGTTACAGATAAAGGAATCTACATATACGAATCGCCAAGCTTACAGAGAAAGGAGAGTCCCATCCGGACACGGGACGAAGTCTTCTATCTTGCATCTTCATAGTCCAATAGTCTGACCAAAGTATATAGTCCGGCTGTCTGAGGACCCCTTAGTCCAAGACTCCCTCAGGGAGCAAACTCAACAAAATCACTATCATGGTAGTGAAAATTAAAATAACGATGACAAGTTCCATGGGTATCATTATTATTTATAGCATACAAGTCATCACCGTAATCATCATAGGTACGAACTTTGTTATCATAGTCAACTCAAGCCTCATCCAAAATGGTGGATTCATCCTTAAATAAAGTCATGACCTCTCCGAATCCACTTTCATCATTATAATCATCATAAATAGGAGGCATGCAATCATTACAACAAATTTGCACATCAAATCTTGGGGTACTAGAAATATCATCTTCACCAAACATAGCATCCCCAAGCTTATGGCTTCGCATATCACTAGCATCATGGATATTCAGAATTCATACCAACAACATTGCAATCATGCTCATCATTTATGCCAAACATTTTATTGAATTCTTCGTCTATCAATTGAGCATAATTTTCCTTTCCATCATTTTCATGGAAGACATTATAAAGATGAATAATATGATGCAAACTCAATTCCATTTTTTGGTAGTTTTCTTTTTATAAACCAAACTAGTGATAAAACAAGAAACTAAAAGATTTAGTTGCAAGATCTAAAGGTATACCTTCAAGCACTCACCTCCCCAGCAACAGCGCCAGAAAAGGGCTTCTATGACGGGATGTTTGTGTAGCTTACCCAACCTCCCCGGCAACGGCGCTAGAAATGAGCTTGATGTCTACTACGCAACTTTATTCTTGTAGACTCGGGTTGGGCCTCCAAGCGCAGAGTTTTGTAGGACAGTAGCAATTTTCCCTCAAGGGGATGACCTAAGGTTTATCAATCCGTGGGAGGCGTAGGACGAAGATGGTCTATCTCGAACAACCCTACAACCAAATACAAGAAATATCTCGTGTCCCCAACACACCCAATACAATCGAAAATTGTATAGGTGCACTATTTCGGCGAAGCGATGGTGATAAAAGTGTAGTATGGATAGGAGATACGAGTTTTGTAGTGCGAACAATAAACAACAGCAAGGTAGTAAATAGTAAAATGGAGCACAATCGGTATTGCAATGATGGAAAATGAGGCCTAGGGTGCATACTTTCACTAGTGCAATCTCTCAACAATGCTAACATAGTTGGACCATATGATTATCCCTCAAAGTGCAATAAACAATAACTCCTGAGTTCCTTTTAGCGGAGAACAAAAGATAGAAATAGTTTCTAGGGTAGGAAACCACCTCAATGCTATTCTTTCCTATCAATCTATCCTAGAGTTTGTACTAAAATAACACCAAGCAATTCTTTTCGATCGATCTAACCAAGGGTTCATACTGAAATAACACCAAAGAAATTCAGATTCATATTATTCAATCCAACACAAAGAACCTCAAAGAGTGCCCCAAGATTTCTATCAAAGAAACAAAGACAAGAACGTGCATCAACCCCTATGCATAGATTACCTCAATGTCACCTCGGGAATCCGTGAGTTGAGTGCCAAAACATATACCAAGTGAATCAATATAACACCACATTTTCATCATGAGTATTCATATGCAAGACATATATCAAGTGCTCTCAAATCCATAAAAGTATTCAATCCGATAACAATGAAATATCAAAGGGAAAAACTCAAATCATTACAACAAGATAGAGAGGGGAAAACACCATATGATCCGACTATATTAACAAAGCCCCGATACATCAGGATCGTGCCATCTCAAGAACATGAGAAAGAGAGAGAGAGAGAGGGAGAGAGAGATTAAACACATAGCTACTGGTACAAACCCTCAGCCCCGAGGGTGGACTACTCCCTCGTCATCATGGTGGCCGCCGGGATGATGAAGATGGCCACCGAAGATGATTCCCCCCTCTGGCAGGGTGCCGGAACAAGGCCTAGATTGGTTTTCGGGGGCTACAGAGGACTGTGGCGGCGGAACTTCTTATCTAGGGTTACTCATGATGGTTTCTCTATTTATAGGATTTTTTGGCGTTGGTTTCACGCGAAGATAGGCCTGGAGGTGAGCAGAACCCACTAGGACAAGCCGAGCCCACCAGGTACGCCCCGGTGTCTTGTGCCCTACTCCTTCACCTTTTGGTCCTTCCTTGAAGCTTCGGGGGTCTATTTTGTTCCAAAAAAATCATCAAAAAGTTTCAGTTCATATGGAGAACTTTCAATTCTGCACAAAAAACAACACCACGATAGTTTTGCTGAAAACAGCGTCATTCCGGGTTAGTTCCATGCAAATCATACCAAAACTCTATAAAATTGTTGTAAACATGGCATGAATACTTCATAAATTATAGATACATTGGAGACTTATCAGCGAGACACATATTGAATTGTTGCCACCGAGGATAAAAAGATGGGGTTTTCATCATATTGCCTGAGTTTATTCCTCTACATCATGTCATCTTACTTAAGGCGTTACTCTGTTCTTTATGAACTTAATACTCTAGATGCATGCTGGATAGCGGTCGATGTGTGCAGTAATAGTAGTAGATGTAGGCAGGAGTCGGTCTACTTGACACAGACATAATGCCTATATGCATAATCATTGCCTTGGATATCGTCATACCTTTGCGCTTTTCTATTGATTGCTCGATAGTAATTTGTTCACCCACCGTATTATTTGCCTTCATGAGAGAAGCCTCTAGTGAAACCTATGGCCCTCGGGTCTATTTCCCATCATATTAGTGTCCATCTACTATTTTGCTATCTTTTATTCTCAGATCTATAAACCAAAAAACCCAAAAATATTTTATCTTTTGTTTAGTTCTATCTATCTCTATCAGATCTCACCTTTGCAAGTGACCGTGAAGGGATTGACAACCCCTTTATCGTGTTGGATGCAAGTGTTTGATTGTTTGTGTAGGTGCATCTATTGGGGACTTGCGCGTTTCTCCTACTGGATTGATACATTGGTTCTTAACTGAGGGAAATACTTATCTCTAATGTGTTGCATCACCCTTTCCTCTTCAAGGGAAAACCCAACGCAAGCTCGAGAAGTAGTAGGAAGAATTTCTGGTGCCATTGCTAGGGAGATCTACGTCAAGCCTACCAATTACCCATCATAAACTCTCATCTCTTTCATTACATTATTCGTCATTTGCCTCTCGTTTTTCTCTCCCCCACTTCTAAAATGATTTTCAGATAAATACAAAAAGAATTGCCTTTTAATTCGCCTTTCTTCCGTTCATCTTTTTGTTTGCTTTTTGTTTTCTCGTGTGTTAGCTTGCCTTGATGGCTCAACCCAAGAACTTTGATCCTTACTATAATAAGTTGGAAAAAATTGAAAATAATACCAGGAGCTTCATGTCCTTACAATTTGAGCATAATAGTTTCTTCGGGAACGAGCTCAAGGAGCAGAAAACTTTTATGGAGTATACGAATAAAGAGCTCGACGATATGTCTAAAGAATTTTATGGTCTTAAATCTCAATTTTCTCATCTTGAAAATTTAGTTGGCCAAATTTCCGATAAATAAACCACTTTGGTAAATAATATGGCCGCTAAACCGGAGTTTTGTGATAATAATGATGAAGATCTTAACGTGATTGATGTGACTCCTGTTGAATCTTTGTTTTCTAAATAAATCTTGATAAAGATGGGACTGGAGATGAGTCAAAATTAGTTAAAAGGTGTCCCAATAATTCAGAGTTTGTAGATCTTGATGCAAAAATTGATAAAAGTGGGATGGGAGAGGTCAACACTTTAAGTAGCGATGAACCCACTCTTTTGGATTTCAAGGAATTTAATTATGATAATTGTTATTTAATAGATTGTATTTTCTTGTTGCAATCCATGTTGAATTCTCCTCATGCTTATAATCAAAATAAAGCTTTTACTAAACATATCGTTGATGTTAAGATGAAATCTTTTGAGGAAAAGCTTGAATTGGAAGTTTCTATTCCTAGAAAACTTTATGATGAGTGGGAACCTACTATTAATATTAAGATTAAAGATTATGAGTGCCATGCTTTGTGTGATTTTGGTGCTAGCATTTCCATGATTCCGAAAACTTTATGTGATGTGTTAGGTTTTCGTGAATTTGATGATTGTTCTTTAAATTTGCATCTTGCGGATTCCACTATTAAGAAACTTATGGGAAGAATTAATGATGTTCTTGTTTTTGCAAATAGGAATTATGTGCCCATAGATTTCATTGTTCTTGATATAGATTGCAATCCTACATATCCTATTATTCTTGGTAGACCTTTCCTTAGAACGATTGGTGCAATTATTGATATGAAATAAGGAAACATTAGATTTCAATTTTTGTTAAGGAAGGGCATGGAACACTTTCCTAGAAAGAAAATTAAGTTGCCATATGAATCTATTATGAGAGCTACTTATGGATTGCATAGCAAAGATGACAATACCTAGTTCTATGTTTTTATGCCTAGCTAAGGGCGTTAAACAATAGCGCTTGTTGGGAGGCAACCCAATTTTATTTTTGTTCTTGCTTTTTTGGTTTTGTTTTTTAATAAATAATTCATCTAGCCTCTAGTTAAGATGTGTATTTGTGTTTCAATTAGTGTTTGTGCCAAGTAAGACCTTTGGGATGACTTACCTTGATAGTTGATTTGATCTTGCTGAAAAACTAAAACTTGTGCATCCAGAAACACAATTGATCTGAGCTGCTGGAACGCGATAAATTCTTGATTTTTTTACAAAATATTGATATAAAAATTGCCTCTATTGTCCTAATTTTTCAGAATTTTTGGAGTTACATAAGTATTCAAAGTTTACAGATTACTACAGACTATTCCATTTTTGACAGATTCTATTTTTTTGTTGTTTGCTTATTTTGATGAACCTGTGGGTAGTATCGGGGGTATGAACCATGGAGAAGGTGGAATACAGTAGATATTACACCAATATAAATAAAGAATGAGTTCACAACTGTACCAAAAGTGGTGATTTTATTTTATTATACTAACGGATCTTATGAGATTTTCTGTTGAGTTTTGTGTTATGAAGTTTTCAAGTTTTGGGTAAAGATTTGATGGACTATGGAATAAGGAGTGGCAAGAGCCTAAGGTTGGGGATGCCCAAGGCACCCCAAGGTAATATTCAAGGACAACTAAGAGCCTAAGCTTGGGGATGCCCTGGAAGGCATCCCCTCTTTCGTCTTCGTCCATCGCTAAATTTACTTGAGGCTATATTTTTATTCACCACATGATATGTGTTTTGCTCAGAGCATCTTGTATGATATGAGTCTTTGCTTTTTAGGTTTCCACAATAATCCTTGCTATACACACCTTTTGATAGGGACATGCATGAATCATGATTTATTAGAATACTCTATGTGCTTCACTTATATCATTTGAGCTAGGCAATTTTGCTCTAGTGCTTCACTTATATCTTTTTAGAGCACAACGATGGCTTTATTTTATAGAAATTGTTGAACTCTCATGCTTCACTTATATTATTTTGAGATTATCTCTAAACAACATGGTAATTTGCTTTGGTTATGAATTTAGTCCTAATATGATGGGCATCCAAGAGGGATATAATAAAAACTATCATATAAAGTGCATTGAATACTATGTGAAGTTTCATTCCTTATGATTGTTTTGAGATATAAAGATGGTGATATTAGAGTCATGCTAGTGAGTAATTGTGGGTCATAGAAATACTTGTGTTAAAGTTTGTGATTCCCATAGCATGCATGTATGGTGAATCGTTATGTGATGAAGTCGGAGCATGATTTATTTATTGATTGTCTTCCTTATGAGTGACGGTCGGGGACGAGAGATGGTATTTTCCTACCAATCTATCCCCCTAGAAGCATGCGCGTAGTACTTTGTTTCAATGACTAATAGACTTCTGCAGTAAGTATGTGAGTTCTTTATGACTAATGTTGAGTCCATGGATTATACGCACTCTCACCCTTCCACCATTGCTAGCCTCTCTAGTACTGCGCAACTTTCTCCGAAGCCTTACACCTACCTTTTACCTTCCTCAAAACAACCACCATACCTACCTATTATGGCATTTCCATAGCCATTCCGAGATATATTGCCATGCCACTTTCCACCATTCCGTTTATTATGACACATACCATCATTGTCATACTGCTTTGCATGATCGTAAGATAGCTAGCATGATGTTTACATGGCTTGTCCACTTTATGATGGCATTTGCTACGCTAGATCATTGCACATCCCAGTACACCGCCAGAGGCATTCATATGGAGTCATATTTTGTTCTAAGTATCAATTTGTAATTCTTGAGTTGTAAGTAAATAAAAGTGTGATGATCATCATTATTAGAGCATTGTCCCATATGAGGAAAGGACGATGGAAGCTATGATTCCATCACAAGTTGGGATGAGTCTCCGGACTTTATAAAAAATAAAAGAGGCGAAAGAAACCCACAAAAAATAAAAGAGGCCAAGAAGCCCACCAACAAAAATAAAAAAATGAGAGAAAAGAGAGAAGGGGCAATGTTACTATCCTTTTTCCACACTTATGCTTCAGAGTAGCACCATGATATTCATGGTAGAAAGTCTCCTATGTTGTAACTTTCATATACTAGTGGGAATTTTTCATTATATAACTTGGCTTGTATATTCCAATGATGGGCTTCCTCAAATTACCCTAGGCCTTCGTGAGCAAGCGAGTTGGATGCACACCCACTTAGTTTCTTTTTGAGCTTTCATAAACTTATAGCTCTAGTGCATCCGTTGCATGGAAATCCCTACTCACTCACATTGATATCTATTGATGGGCATCTCCATAGCCCATTGATACGCCTAGTTGATGTGAGACTATCTCCTTCTTTTTGTCTTCTCCACAACCACCACATTCTATTCCACCTATAGTGCTATATCCATGGCTCACGCTCATGTATTGCGTGAAAGTTGAAAAAGTTTGAGAACATCAAAAGTATGAAACAATTCCTTGGCTTATCATCAGGGTTTTGCATGATTGAATACTTTGTGTGATGAAGATGGAGCATAGCCAGACTGTCTGCATTCTGGGAACGGGGGTACCCAGACTTGCCTGCCTGCGGCCTGCGGCGTGGCTCAAGCAGTAGCCCAGTACGACCTGTCTACATCAACCCAAGATCAAGACCCTCAGGAGGCGACAAGCCTCGCGGGGCGTACGATGCAAGGCCTCCTCAGGGATGGCCTCACCAGGCAGGCTCGCGAGGAGGTGGAGAGATCAAGGCAAGGAGTACCTCATGAGGTGCTCATGACGCAAGCCATGATGATCGAGACCAGGCAGGCGCCAGGTGGGCACCAGCCGGTGCAGTGTCCTCGTTTCCTGTTTGGTGCAAAGGGGGCAAGCACAGGCGCGGAGTACCGAGGGATCAAGCAAGGGTTGCCATATCAGTGCAACGAGACCAAGACTAGAAGAGCGGCAGGACGGAGGTCACCATGGAGCCCAAGACGGCGTCATCACCAGTGCCTTTAGAAGTCGAAGACCAACTTTAGTCAGGATAGCTTGTACTAATTGTCCCCTTTCGAAATGGCTGTTGTTGGCTCCCTTCCCGCTCAATATTTGGGAAGAGGACCAGGGGCCACCATAGTATAAATCATCTGAGCTAGAGCTGATCAAATCCGGGACAAGTAGAACTCCACACCAGCTCAAGAACACCCCTCGCGAGGCTGTTCTTCCTCTGTACTGTTCATCATCAGCCCCAGAGGCAATCCACCACACCACACACTAGAGTAGGGTATTACACCACAACGGTGGCCCGAACTAGTATAAATCTTGCATCCCTTGTGTTGTTCATCGTGTAGCTTAGATCCACGGCAAGGCTTCGGAACATAGATCGATAGGGAGAAGATCTTCGCACGCACCCAAGTGTTCGAACCTTAAGGGTTTTGCCGGAACCCGATATCCGACATTTGGCGCACCAGGTAGGGGTGCGCCTGAATCTTCCTTTCGTTGTTCCGTGTTCCACTGCTTCGTCACTTCCATGTCCGGCGATCCGATGATCGACGCCGACCGCTGGGCGGCATGACCTACCCATGCCGCGCCGCCTGCCCAAGGCAACCTCAATCCCGCACCTTAGGCAGCCTGCGCTCTGCAGAATGCTACGGGGAGCGGGCGACGCGGCCAAGCGCCATCTGCCCTCACTCTGCGGCAGGTGCGATCATCGGCAAGGGCCTCAAGCCATGCCGCGGCCACAGCGCCGCACACCCTACGGGAACAAGCAAACATGAAGGGCGCGCTCACGGTGGTTCGGGAACTGCTACGGTGCAGGCTGCAAGAAAGCGGCCATGACGTGCTGCTGGAGCGCATCGCCGAGCTCTTGGATGTCGCGGCTTCAGTGGCACTGCCTTTCTGCGTCCAGCTTCCGTCCCAGGCCCCAAGCGAGACATGTGGCGGACCCATCCGCGCCCGTGCACCCTCAGGCGTACCCCAAGGCTTCATCAACACCAACTCTGCCATCATCGCCAGGCGTCAAGCGGCACCTGCGCCGCCCCTGGTGAGCGAGGGCATGCGCATTGCCGCTTACGGCCCAGGAGGGCCGCCACCCTATCACCCCCAAGTCGGCGCCTCGAGTCAGGCCGTGTGGAACGCGGGGCACTACAGCGAAGCCTTCGGGATGGCGGCCTCGGAGGCTTACGTGCCTCACATGGTGGATCGGGAATACGCACTGTAAGAAGAACATGGCTCGTTCCTCGAGCTAGGCTGGGAGGAAGAGACGCCAGAAGCCGGGCCCTTTTAGGAGCCCCAAGGAAGCATCACCGACTATGCCGGCGGCGACAGCTATCGGTTACCACTAATTCCTCAAGAGCAAGCCTATGCTAACCATGGGTCGCAGGTAGTCCAGGTCACTACAATGGAGGGCTGCCCCAGCTCGGCAACCTCTATTCCGCTAGGGGGAGCGCACTGGGGGCTGCAGGAGAGGGGCCGAGAGCCAAGCCCCTCCCCACGGCGTGCGGAGCAAGGTGTTTCTTGGAGGTAGGCCCTCTGCTGGGGAGGTGCCGCCAGGCCTACCCCCGGTAGAGGATCGGTGGTCGTCGGGGAACCGCTGGCGTCCCCTTTACCCCATTGGTGTCATCCTTGGTTTCCGGTCGCCATCAATGGTGGTTGAGGGTGGCGCAAGGCAGGGCCCTCATTTGGTGATATGAAGCAAGGCCGGTGAGGGAGTCCTGGATAAGGGGGTATCCGGACAGCCAGACTATATACATCATCTGGACTATAGAAGCGTCAAGATACAAGACTCAAGACTTTGGCTCGTGTCCGGATGGGACTCTCCTTTGCGTGGAAGACAAGCTTGGCGATCCAGATATTATGTTTCCTTCCTTGTAATCAACTCCATGTAAACCCTAGCTCTCCGGTGTCTATGTAAACCGGAGGGCATGGTCCTTAGAAGGCCGATCACAATTACAATCATACCATCATAGGCTAGCTCTTAGGGTTTACCTCTACGATCTCGTGGTAGATCTACTCTTGTATTCCACATATCTTCAATATTAATCAAGCAGGAAGTAGGGTTTTACCTCCATCGAGAGGGCCCAAACCTGGGTAAATATTGTGTCCCTTGCTTCCTGTTACCATCAGCCTAAGACGCATAGATTGGGACCCCCTACCCGAGATCCGCCAGTTTTGACACCGACATTGGTGCTTTCATTGAGAGTTCCTCAGTGTCGTTGCTTCGAGGCTTGATGGCGTCTTCAATCGTCAACAACACGGTCCAGGGTGAGACTTTTCTCCCCGGACAGATCTTTGTGTTCAGCGGCTTCGCACAGCGGGCCAATTCGCTTGGCCATTTGGAGCAGATCGATAGCTTCGTCCCTGGCCACCAGATTAGGTTCGGAAACTTGAACTACACAGCGGATATCTGCAGAGACTTGATCTTCGGCGGATTCGAGCCTGCGCCAGGAGCGCCGGACAGCCACGACGAGCACGGCCTAGACCTGCTATTGGACAGTGCTCGGGACATCATCCCCGAAGCAGCCTTGGATCTGAATCCAGGACAGGTTGCGTTGCCTATGGACGGAGGGCTGGACCCCGCTCCGCAGGCCGCACACTTATTGGCGGTGGAGCCGAACACAGGTCCCACCTCTATGGAGGCCTGTAACCCCGGACCCCCGGACTCATATCCAGCTGTTGGTTCTGTTCCGCTCACTCTCGAGCCAACCGAGCCAGGTTGGGCTCCGGTAATGGAGTTTACCGCTGCGGACATCTTTCAGCACTCGCCTTTTGGTGACATGCTGAACTCCTTGAAGTCTCTCTCTTTGTCAGTAGACTCTGGGCCGAACTATGTCCAGCCCGAGTGGGAAGCAGACGACGAAGGAATTCGGCGCCCACCCACCACCCACTTCATTGCCACGATCGAAGAATTAACCGACGTGCTTGACTCCGAAGACATCGACGGTATGGACGGGGATGCAGGAGAGGCTCCAGAATCCCTGAAGTGGGGGACTACTACCTTGTCACATGATATATACATGGTAGATACGCCCAATAAGGACAGCATCCTGGACGATAAAACACCTGGGCAAAAGCCAAAGAGGCGGCGCAGACGCCCCTCAAAGTCCAGCAATGGCAAAAATAGCGACAAGAGCGCAAGACGGGTTGATATACCCACAAACTCTGAAAGCAATAATGACCACATGGACCCAGTGATGGAGCAGGACGAGCCAGGTCACGCCAAATTAAGTTCAGAGCAAATACCCGATCACAATGATCCGGAGGGACGACCTCAGGATGCCGCCCCAGAACAAGAAGACAGTTCGGACAACGATGCATTCATCATCCCGGACGAACAAGTGGAACGAGACAACCTCCACAGAAAGCTTATGGCCACCGCAAGAAGTCTAGAAAAGCAGAAGCAACGGCTCAAGGCCGCACAGGAAAAGCTAAGTTGCAGATGGAATAAGGTGCTAGACACTAAAGAAAGCTATGGCGATGACCGCCATACGAAAAGCTATCCGAAGCGCAAGCTACTGCCAGAATTCGACGACGCGGCCGTTCCACCAAAACAAAATTTGACCAAGAAACCAGACGTACCGCCTCACAACCATAACAGAGCAGCTACGGACACTGCACACGATCCACACGAGCATCCGGATAAAAAGACCGGTGCAGCCAGGTCCATATATGGATCTAGAAGACACACCCCAGCGCAGGACTATGGTCACCCGAACGCTCATAAAAGCAAGATACCAGTTCGGAATCAACCTCCGACACAACAACAGCCGACTACATGCCACAATGCGTCCAGATAGAGAGGGGTTGCTCACCCCCTGTGCTTCACCGAAGAAGTAATGGACCATGAATTCCCACAAGGCTTTAAACCTGTGAACATAGAAGCATACGACGGCACGACAGACCCAGGGGTCTGGATCGAGGATTTTATCCTGCATATTCACATGGCTCGTGGGGACGACCTCCACGCCATCAAATACCTTCCCCTCAAGTTGAAGGGACCAGCTCGACACTCGTTAAAAAGCCTCCCCGAAAACTCAATTGGGAGTTGGGAGGAACTTGAAGACACTTTCAGGGCCAATTTTCAAGGGACTTATGTCCGGCCTCCAGATGCAGACGATCTAAGTCACATAATCCAACAGCCCGGAGAGTCCGCCCGCAAGCTTTGGAATAGATTCCTCACTAAGAAGAATCAGATTGTTGACTGTCCGGACACCGAAGCCTTAGCGCTTTTCAAACACATCATCCATGACGAATGGCTCGCCCGACACCTCGGCCATGAAAAGCCAAGGACAATGGCAGCCTTAACAAGCCTTATGACCCTCTTTTGCACGGGTGAGGATAGCTGGCTGGCCCGTAAAGGCACCAGCAACCCCAGCACATCCGAACTAAGGGATGGCAACGGGAAGCCACGGCATAATAAAAACAAACGCCAAAATATGGAAGAAAGACCGAATAACACGGCGGTTAACGCCGGATTCAGGAGCTCACAACTTGATCAGAATAAGAATCCATTCAAAGGCACTAAAGACGGACCGTCCGGTTTGAACAGAGTCCTCGGCAGACTATGCAAAATTCATGGCACCCCGGAAAAACCTACGAACCACACCCATAGAGAGTGCTGGGTTTTCAAGGCGGCCGGCAAATTAAATGCCGAACACAAGGGGAGGGGCACACCAAGCAAAGACGAGGATGAACATCACCAGCCAAACACTGGGGTACAAAAAAAATTCCCGTCAGAGGTTAAAACAGTAAACATGGTCCACACGACTCACACATCCACGAGAGGGCACCAACGCGCGCCCATAGAAGCGCACGATGTAGAGCCCGTCGTACCCACGTCTCACTATTGGAAGTCTCGTACGATCTCTTTCGATCACATGGATGGCCAAACCACAATTCGGTGAGGAGGATCACAGGCCTTGGTGCTTGACCCAATAATTGACGGATACCGTCCGTAGAATGGGGATAGACCCATCCTGAATCAAACAAAGCAACACCACCTTTGAAGGGGTGATACCAGGCGTTGCAGCCTGCGCCAGGGGCTTCATCATGCTGGAAGTAACATTCGGCTCCCCAGGCAACTCCAGAAGCGAAGAGCTGCTCTTCACTATCGCACCCTTCCAAAGCAGCTATCACACATTGCTAGGAAGAACGGCCTTCGCCCGCTTCAATGCATTGCCACACTATGGCCACCTTAAACTCAAGATGCCCGGTCCCCGTGGCGTCATCACCGTCAGTGGAATCATAAAGCGCCCTTCACGCGCAGAGGAATACGTGACAGCCCTTGCGGCCGGACTATAAGCGGCCTCCAGTTTTAGAAAACATGATTGGTCATTACGACCACAGACACGGTTAGACGAGTCCGGTAGCCCGGATAAATTCAAACAGGGCACTGTATATGTAATTCCATAAGGGAAACCATGGGTTGTCTATATTTAATACAGCCCCACGCTTGGCTTGACCTTATTGGTAGGCCAACAACTTACACTCTTATTACTGATCGCATACTTACGTTGCACCCTCCTACGAATTTTCCTTTTTTACAGACAAGGTTCGCGCGATACCCTTCTAGGATACGGCACAATGGAGACAAAGGCGCAGACGTGCAGCAGGGCCCCATGCAACAGGTTTGTTTTTAGATTAAGCCCTTGTGTAAACCTTTTCTACTGCCTCTTGTTGTTTAACCATCCCATGGGTTCTATACCCATAGAGGATACTACCGTTTTTGGCATTTGGCCACGGCAGACTAAATTGCATGTACCTAGAAATAAAGTGCTTAAAATAGGCTCTTGTCAGCCTATCTTCTTTTACAAAATACTGAATACCCTCGGGAGTGTTCGGCGTCACGAGTTTGGCCATATATGCATCAGCTACGAATCATGTCTTTGGTCAAAATGTTGGGTTTTCCCGGCTCCTGGGTTTGCCGCCTTATGTTCTGCTATCATCCGGCTAAGGCAGGCCAAAGGAGAACTACTGCGATTGTGCCCTGGTTATTTTGGAAGAGCGCCTCAGTAGAGAAAGCCAAAAACTGACCGTCATGATACAGCGAGAGACTGTTCAACCACTCGAAGACTCGCCGAAATCCCTAAAGATTCCTCCGCCTTAACGAAGGGCCATTTTCCGGCCATGTACACACGCGCCCGTACTCGGATGCACGTGGAGGTACCAGGGGCTACATAGTAGCCCCACCATTAGACTCCCATGGCTAAGCGAAAGTGTTACAGCTATATAGTCCGGTTGCCTAGTTCAGCATGCGATCACCTCCTTAACGGACCAAGACGTTGGATCAAGTGTGATTATGCATATTTTGTTCGCCAACACCCCCGCATTGTCCGCGAGGGGGCTGAAGCCAATGACTGCTATCTTTCAGACTACTTATACATATAAGAATAGCCGCAAAGGGAGGACAATCATACTTCCGGGCAAAAGTATAAACATAGCCTCATAATTAAACTAAACATTGTTTTCTACAATGATTCGACTTATCACTCGAATAAGACACTCTTCGAGCACTGCGCCTCTATCAGGCGGGCACCTTCTGTGACTTGCGCCAAGTAGTGCTCGGCCGGATGTTGGCCTCCCGCCGGATCCTGGCTCGCTATTACAGTGGCCTCCATATCCGTCTAGTAGGCTTTAACGTGGGCTAGAGCCATCCGCGCACCCTCTATGCACGCCGACCTTCTCAGGGCGTCAATCCGGGACACGACTCCAAGGAATTGTTGCACCAAACCAAAGTAGCTGTCCGGCTTAGGCCCCTTCGGCCAAAGATGGTCTATTACAGACCGCATTGCAAGTCCGGACAGCCTGTGGAGCTCCGCCGTAGCAGCCACCTTCTCATTCAGTGGCAGCAGGTGAGTGGGAGCATTAAACTGCGACCAGAAGAGCTTCTCCACTTCTTCATCGCCTTGACCCTCGAAGAACTTGACAGCATCAGCCGTACTATACGCCAAGTCCGCATATGCGTCCGCAGGACTCATGCGACCCGCCAGGGGAGCATATTTCGGATCCAAGAACTTTGTCCGCAGTAAGTACAAGCCCCCAGCCACGATTTTGTCAGCTTGTTGGAGCTCCTCCCGCATACTCCGGATCTCGGTCCACATCCCCTTGGCGGCATTACGTGCCTTGTCCCGCTCAGCCGAACTAGCCTTATTCTCCTTTTCAAGGGGTGTGTACCGGTCAGTGGCATTTTTTAACTCTTCAGCCATTTCGGCTATCTTTTCCTCATTTCGGCGACGAGCAGCCTGTTCGGCTCTCAACTCTTCGGCCCCCTTTAGGGCAGCCGCATTGCTAGCCTGAGCTTGTTCCTTGGCTTGAGCAAGTTCCGCCCTCAGGGCCTCCACGGCAGCACCACCATCGGTAGTGCCAATACATGGCATTAATATTATGCCTCTTTGGCATTTTCCTATAAATTATAATAAAAAGCAAGCACATACCCTAGGACTCCTCAAGCCGTTTATTCACCAGCGTGATATCGACATCGATGGATCTGATTTGCCTCCTTAGCTCGGCAACTTCAACAGACTGGTCAGCTGCCGGATCCTTGTATACCTATGCACATGTACAGCGTAGCCATTAGTATATGATCCCCCATTTGCCGCCTATGGCGGGCAACCAGAGTCTCAGGGGCTACTGTCGGATTTCAGGTTCTGGCAGACCCTCCAGATTCGAACACTGGGGTGTGTGCGGAGATTTCGCCCTCTGTCTACCTGCACCTCACCGCCTCTCTATGATCTAAGCAATCAAAGGAACAACACAAGAGACAGAGAGTTTATACTGGTTCAGGCCACCATTGTGGTGTAATACCCTACTCTAGTGTGTGGTGTGGTGGATTGCCTCTTGGGCGGATGATGAACAATACAAGGAGGAACAGCCTCGCGAGGGTCTGTCCTTGGCTAGTGTGATGAACTACTAGGGGGAGTTCAGTCGTCCTCTGGATCGATGCCTCTACCTTGTGGTGGCTAGTCCTATTTATAGGCAAAGGCTGTGGGCCTCTTCCCAAATATTTAGCGGGAAGGGCGCCAACAATTGGCCATTTTGAAGGGGAACATCTAGTACACTTATCCTGACTAAAGTTGGTCCTTGCCTGCCAAAGGCTCTGGTGGTGACGCCGGCTTGGGCTCCACGATGACCTCCATCCCGCCGTTCTGCTAGTTTTGGTCTTGTTGCACCAAAATGGATGCCTTTGCTTGATGCTCTCGCCTACGCTTGCTCCCTTTGCACCAAAGAAGAAAGAAGGACACTATGCGGGCTGGCGCCCGCCTGGCGCCCTTGGTCGTGATGGCTTGCATCATGGGCACCTCGTGAGGTACCCCGCCTTGATCTCTCTGCCTCCTCGCGAGCCAGCCTGACGAGGCCGCGCCTGAGGAAGCCTCTTGTCGCCCACCCTGCGAGGCTTGGCCCCTCGCGAGGGTCTTGAGCTCGTGCTAATGAAGATGGGCCGTGCTGGGCCGCCCCTTGAGCCACGCCGCAGGCCGCAGGCAGGCAAGTCTGGGGACCCCCGTTCCCAGAACGCCGACAGTAGCCCCCGAGCCCAAGGCACGCCCGGACTTGGCCGAACAGAGAAGCGAAGGGGTACGTGTGAAGTGTCGCGGGCCCTAACAGCCTGGAGCCTCGGGCGCCACGTGGCGGTTGATTGGACGTGGGCGCCTCCGCTCCCCCACGACGCCTCGGCAACTACACGAACTGACAAGTCCCTGCATGCAAAAATTGGTCATGATTACCTGCGATCGTGGAAGCCGATGGTTGGCCTCCCCTGGCTATAAGTACGGAACAGCGCGAGCCATTCCAGCTCATCTTCCTCTGCTACTTCTTCTCTTCTTCATCTTCGCCACTGCTCCGCCTTGCCGCAATGGTTCCGATATGCCGGTTCTCCACAGAAGAGAAGGGAAAGGCACCCCGAGAGGGCCCCGACCCTCTTCCGCCAAAGAAGCGGTTGGTCCTCTGCTGCCGAGATGAGGGCGCACGGCAGGAGGTGTTGAGGCCTTGGTGCGAGCGGCCGCCGCCAGGGTTTCCGCTGCCCTTGTACACCCACCTTGAGGGCCCTGTAGGAGCTGATGCCGAGCGCCATGGACGAGGCCGCCGTCGATGCCAGCGGGTCACGGTGGTGCGTGTTGTCCCTCTTAGAGTTCACGCTGAGGGCTCCTGAGGTTCCATCTGGGGCAGCGCCTCTGCCCATGAAAGAAGGTGGCTGCAAGGCATAGGCCTCTCCTGCCTGGTCGTCCTCGCGAGGCCTGGTGGAGCTGGCTGGGGTGAGCTCAGCCCCTATGGCCCAAGCGACTCCTGAGGTATCCTTGCCTGATGCCATCGCCACAGCTGTTGGGGCGCAGCAGGTCCTGCCTCAGGATGTTGTGGTTACGCTGCCGTCCTATCCTCCTACTCCACCAACTGTTGTCTCTCCGACTCCTTCCACCATCCTGGATTGTGGTGCTGCCGAACTGGACCGGCTGTGGCAAGATCTTCTGGGCGCCGACCCTCGCTTGGTGGCCGGGCGCTTGGAGCTGGCTTCTGGCTGGATTCGCTCTAACGCTTCGATTCAAGCGGCGCTGGTACAAGCCTCGTCGGCCTGCGACGAGGAGAAGCAGGCCGTCCTCGGGGCGAAGGCCGCTCGAGACACCGCCTTGGGAGAGGCGGCTGATGCCTAAGGTCGCTGCAAGGCACTGGAGAGCAAACTGTAGGGCCTGCGGGACCAGCTTGCCGAGAAGGTCCGCATCCGCCAAGAGAAGGAAGAAGACCTGAAGGCTCGCGAGGCGGCCATCAAGGGCCGAGACGCCAAGCTTAACAAGCGTCGTGACCGCCTGGGCGCACTGGAGCAGGAGTTGGAGGCGTGGAAGGCCGAGCTGGACGGCAAGGCACGGGTCCTTGCCGAGGACCGCGAGGCCTTCACGGAGACAAAGGTGAAGGTTCGCGGTTTGCTGAAGTCGCTCTACGACAGCGGCCTGGAAAGCCCGCTGGCCAGCACCGAGGACGGCCCCGCCAAGCTGCTCCCCTTCATGGTCCCTGCTCTTGAAGATGTCACCCTTGGCCTTGGCTCTACGGCTGAGGCCGAGGCGCGCGTCCTGTCTTCTGCAGCGCTGACGCGGGTCCTTACCCACGTCTACCTTCGCGACCCCAATGTCGACCTCGACAGCCTGATGGAGCCCGCGAGCGGCGAGCTTGCCGCTGCCACTGCTGAGGCCGTGAAGGGTTGTGCGGAGGCTCTGCTGTCGAAGTTCCGAGCCTTCAGCACCAAGCCGAAGCGAGGCGCTGCCGGTCCTGCGGCTCCACGAGGCGAACCCGCTCCGCGCAGCTCTGCCGCCAACAAATGACTCCGTCGTGGCTCCTGTCCTGCTTTCAGCTTCTGCAACATGCATCATGCCTCGGGGAGGCGTTTAAACTTGTGTTTTGTGTCGTGATAACAGTTATGGACTGTAATATTTGCTTTTGAATTCCTTGAAATTTGCGCTCTTCCTACTTGCTTATGTTCTACGCCGGCAGAGCCCGGACCCGCGCATACCTCAGCCACCGTTAGCCCCGACCGGAAACCAGGACGGGACCAAGGAGTGAGGGGCTACGTGACAAGTTAGGCTCCTGAGTCGCGATGCTCAGGAGTCCCCCTTGGCCCACGAACAACAAGTAGGGAGGTGAGATGTGTGGGTGAATCTACCATTCTACGTCTGCAGAGCCCGGCCCTACGCATACCTCAACCGCCGTTATCCTTTCGGAACTAAGGAGTGAGGGGCTACGTGACCAGTTAGGCTCCTGAATCGCGATGCTCAGGAGTCCCCCTTGACGCTCAAATGGCCTTCGTACCTTGGCTCCGCTCGGGGAGAGACATGCGATGAACCAGGCCGAGGGGCCTGGCTGGGTGGCGTACGCCTGGGCGTGACCCAGGCGCAGCCCCCGTGCCCAGCCCCCTCGGGCGGCGCTCCTGAGGGGAGGCATTGTGATGAGGCCAGACACTGAGCTCGGGGCTCCTTGAGGTTGATGCGGCCGGGGGCCACCCTTAGTTGTTTATCACCAGTGCAGAGCATAGCGCTTCCGTATGTGTATGGGCATAGCCACTCCTCGGCAGTGTCGTCAGCCAGCATAGAGCATGGTGCTTCCACTGGTGCCTGGGATGGAGCTCCCCTCCGGGAGGAGCCCCTGGGGCGTGTAGAGCCCCGCCCTGACACGTGGCCGGCACGGTAGGGCATGAGGAGGTGTATCTGGGCACCCATGAGCCAGCGCGGGACTCACGGGGCCCTACCTCAAGGCGGGTTGCGCCTGGCACTGGGCCTTAACTTGTGATGTGTTCCTGCAAATTTGGCTAGATGCCGATGCTCTACATCCTCGGGTCCCAACCCTCGAGCGAGTCTCAGTCACCGCTGGTTTGCCAGGGCGCGATGCCGTGGACAAAGACAGAGGGTGAGGGCTGGAGAGCTAGTAGGAGCCCCGAGTCTCGATGCTCAGGTACCCCCCCCCTTTAACGCGCAAGCTTGGTTAGATGTCGACGCTCTACGTCCTCGGGTCCCGGCCCTCGAGCAAGTCTCAGCCGTCGCTGGTTTGCCAGGGCGTGATGCCATGGACAAAGCTAGAGGGTGAGGGCGGGAGAGCCAGTAAGAGCCCTGAGTCGCGATGCTCAGGTACCCCCCCTTTCACGCGCAAGCTTGGTTACATGTCGACGCTCTACATCCTCGGGTCCCGGCCCTCGAGCGAGTCTCAGCCGTCGCTGGTTTTCCAGGGCGCGATGCCGTGGACAAAGCCCGAGGGTGAGGGCTGGAGAGCCGGTAGGATCCCTGAGTCGTGATGCTCAGGTACCCCCCCCCTTTAATGCGCAAGCGGCCGACATGAAGGAAGAAGATGTGCCACGGATAGACATCAAATAACAAGCATGATGGGTCGAATGCATGGCCCGAAAATAAACGCAAGAGGGGTACACGCCACTGGGTCTGACTTGAGCGACTTGGGGATGATGCAGCCCGAGGGGCGCCCCCAACAAGGTAAGCTAAAAACATAAGCAAAAGGGATACACGCCGCAGGGACGGACCCACTCGACCTGGGAATGATGCAACACTGAGGGCGCTCCTAGCTGGAAACGAAACTTGAAAGATGTCACTTGATAGTGTTGACGATGTAGGGGTGTTGAAGTAGCAGACGTAGCAGGCTGTGGGAGCCGATCTTCATGAGCCCCCAGGCGCAGGAGCCTCGGGAGGCTCCGGAGGCGCTGGTGGCTCCTCGCGAACCATCTCCATCTCCGCCAGGACTGCGGAACGCCTGGCCTCCTGAGCCTCCAGGATGCTCCTCATGAGGCGTTGGCGCACCGCAGCCGCGTTCGGCAAGCCGTAGGGCATGCAAACGTAGCTGTGTGGTGGGCCTTCGTAGCGCCCCATGCGTGAGGGCCAGAAGCGCTCCTGAGAGGTGACTTGGTTGAGCCCTGGGATGTCGATGCAGACGCACAGCCTGCCATCCTCACCTGGATGGGGAGCTGCGGCAGGTAAGCGACGGCTGCCACTCATGACTCTTGACTCCTGCAACTCCTGTGTGATCCGACTGATGAACTCCTGAGGGTTTGGCCCCCTTGCCTTGCTTCTTCCTTAGGGAAACGTGTTTTGAAACACGCCTCCATGTGGTGCCCAAGCTCCTCCCTCGTGACCTTAGCAAGGTCGGTGGCCCTCTAGGAGGGAGCCCTCGAGCCCAACTTGAGAGGGCGTCGGGCGCGCCTTCCTATGCGACAGAAGGAGGTGCCCCCTGAGCAGGTGCAGACCCTGAAGGGCCTGCCTCCTGAGGGGTGGGGCCTGGCGATGTCTTCTTCTTCTTGGGAGTGGCCTCGGGGAGCCTCCCGCTCCCGCGATCTGGGTCTTCAAGCGATGCGGCCTGAAAAGCTCGTTCCCGGGAGCACACTGCGTCTCTTTCTTCACAAGGCACCGTGATGACTCCACCGCTTCCTGGCATCTTGAGGACGTTGTAGCCGTGATGAGTCACGGCCATGAACTTGGCGAGAGCTGGGTACTCGAGGATGGCGTTGTACGCAGGCGGATGTGGGCGAGGTCGTAGTCGATGAGCTCGATGCGGTAGTTGTTGCGTGCCCCGAAGGTGACAGGGAGGCAGACCTGCCCAATTGGAACTGTAGAGCCGTCGGTGACTCCGGAGAAAGGCTTGGTTGGCTGAAGCTGATCGTAAGGCACTTGGAGATTGTTGAACATCTCTACGTATAGGACGTTGAGCCCTGCCCCGCCATTGATGTGGGTCCTGGTGACTTGCACGTTGCTGATGACTGGGGAGCAAAGCATTGGGAGGACTCCGGCTGTGGCTGCGCACTTGAGCTGATCCGCTGAGCTGAACGTGATGGCGCACGTGACCACCTGAGGGGGTGCGTGGCTTCGAGCTTGGGGAGGACTGCATTCACTTCGCGGGCAAACTGCTTGAAGATGCGTTGAGAGCCTAGGGCTTGACCTCCGCCCAGGATGCAGGCGATCGCGCGCGGCTCCTGGAAGCCCCCAGCCCCCTTGTCCTGATGATGGTCCTCATTTCTCCTTGGCTGCGGCGGCAGTGGAGGGAGGCCTGTGTTTCCTTGTGGACGATCCTCGCGAGGCTGATCCCTCCAGTCTCCCTCGCGAGGATGATGCTGCCAGCGATCCTTGCGAGGTCAGTCGCGCCACCCTTGGCGAGGGTCGCGGTCTTCCCAGCGTCCTGCGTTCCTTCCTCCTCCTCGGCCATAGCCACGATCGTTGCGGTTGGGGCGTCAGCCGACCCTTCCTTCTCGCACGGCTCGGAGCTCTTGGCATTTGTTGGTGTTGTGGGTGTGGAGGTCGTGGTACACACAGTACCGGCTGCCCTTGAAAGACTCGGGCTGATCTCTGCCCCGCTTGGTGTCTGGTTTTGCCGCGAGCATGGCAGCCCCCTTGCGCTTCACATCCTTGGCCTTGGATTTCTTCTCTTCTGGGTCTGCGGCTGGCAGCTCGAGGAGGGAAAGGCACCCTTCCTCAGCCCTGGCGCACTTGGTTGCCAAGTTGAACAGCTCCAAGGAAGTGCACAGATCTTCATGCATCGCCAACTCCTCCTTCATCTTGACGTCACGCACGCCGTCGGAGAAGGTTGAGATGATGGCCTCCTCGGTCACCTTGGGACTCTTGAGACGTGCGTTGTTGAAGCGCTGGATGTACTTCTGCAGGGTCTCCCCTGGCTACTGCTTGATGCGGCGCATGTCGCTCACGGCAGGTGGCCGGTCGCGTGTACCTTGGAAGTTGGCGATGAAACGGGTGCGCATCACGTCCCAGGAGGAGATCGTGCCTGGAGCTAGGTTTAGGAGCCAGGTGCAGTCCACGTCCTTGAGTGCCATGGGAAACCAGTTCGCCATGACCTTCTCATCCCTGTTGGCGGCTTCGATGCCCAGCTCGTAGAGCTAGAGGAACTCCGCAGGGTCGGCCGTGCCATCGTAACGAGGAGGCAGGTCTGGCTTGAACTTGCAGGGCCATGCGACGCTGCGCTGTAGGACCTTGAAGTATGTCCAGAGGGGGGTGATTAGACTACTTGACCAATTAAAAACTTAACCTTTTCCCAATTTTAGAGTTTGACAGATTTTAGCAACTTTGGACAAGTCAAGCAATCAACACACAAATCAAGCAAGCATGCAAAGAGTATATAGGCAGTGGAAATTAAAGCATGCAACTTGCAAGAAAGTAAAGGGTAGGGTTTGGAGGATTCAAACGCAGTTGGAGACACGGATGTTTTTGGCGTGGTTCCGATAGGTGGTGCTATTGTACATCCACGTTGATGGAGACTTCAACCCACGAAGGGTAACGGTTGCGCGAGTCCATGGAGGGCTCCACCCAAGAAGGGTCCACGAAGAAGCAACCTTGTCTATCCCACCATGGCCGTCGCCCACGAAGGACTTGCCTCACTAGCGGTAGATCTTCCCGAAGTAGGCGATCTCCTTGCCCTTACAAACTCCTTGGTTCAACTCCACAATCTTTGTCGGAGGCTCCCAAGTGACACCTAGCCAATCTAGGAGACATCACTCTCCAAGAAGTAACAAATGGTGCGTTGATGATGAACTCCTTGCTCTTGTGCTTCAAATGATAGTCTCCCCAACACTCAACTCTCTCTCATAGGATTTGGATCTGGTGGAAAGAAGATTTGAGTGGAAAGCAACTTGGGGAAGGCTAGAGATCAAGATTCATATGGTAGGAATGGAATATCTTGGCCTCAACACATGAGTAGGTGGTTCTCTCTCAGAACTGATAAGTTGGAAGTGTAGGTTTGTTCTGATGGCTTTATCCATGAATGAAGAGGAGGTGGAGGGGTATATATAACCTCCACACTAAATCTAACCGTTACACACAATTTACCAATCTCGGGGGGACCGAATCAACAAACTCGGTCAGACCGATTTAGTAAACCTAGTGACCGTTAGGATTTTTGGTGGGACCGAAATGCAACTCGGTGAGACCGATATGGTTAGGCTTAGGGCATAACGTAATCTCGGTGAGACCGATTACACAAACTCGGTGAGACCGATTTTGGTAATTAGCTAACTAGAGAGTTGGTCAGGTAAACTCGGTGGGACCGATTTGCTCTTTTCGGTGAGACCGAAATGTTACAAAAGGGAAACAGAGAGTTTACATTGCAATCTCGGTGGGACCGATCGCTCACTTCGGTTAGACCGAAACGTTACGAAGGGAAACAGAGAGATTACAATCGCATCTCGGTGAGACCGAGATCCCTATCGGTGAGACCGATTTGCCTAGGGTTTGTGGTAGTGGCTATGACATCTGAACTCGGTGGCCCCGGATAGAAAGAATCGGTGGGACCGATTTTGGCTTTAGGTTTAGGTCATATGTGGATGTGAGAAAGTAGTTGAGGGTTTTGGAGCATATCACTAAGCACATGAAGCAGGAGGCTCATTAAGCAACACCTCATCCGTCCTTGATAGTATTGGCTTTTCCTATAGACTCAATGTGATCATGGATCACTGAAATATAAAATGAAGAGTCTTGAGCTTTTGAGCTTGAGCCAATCCTTTGTCCTTGATATTTTGAGGGATCCACTTTCATCATCCATGCCATGCCATTCATTGAGCTTTCCTGAAATATATGTCTTGGAATAGCATTAGCTCAATGAGCTATATGTTGTTATGAATTACCAAAACCACCTAGGGATAGTTGCACTTTCAATCTCCCCATTTTTGGTAATTGATGACAACATATAGATCAAAGCTTCGACATATGATAATAAGATTGAAAAACATCGTCGCTTTGAGAAGTATGTGATAAGCAAGAGCCCCCCCTAAATTTGTGCATAGTTTAAGATTTGCTTTGGACTGCAAATGCACAAGGAATTAGGCTCATGGGTTACTCTTCCATGTCACATACATCTTGGTGGAGCGCTCAAAATAATAAAGATTGAATACATGCACTCATCACCAAGCAAAGTGGATGATCATATAAGGATAAGTAAGATAATAACATATAATCAAGCATAAGTGTAGCTTATGATCAAACACATGATCATCAATGTCTCACAGGTAATGCATAGTATCTGAAGCAATCAAAAGCAAACAAGTTTAACCAAGAAGACAAGAGAGAACAAAAAACAGCAAATCTCTCTCTCGAAGCCTATGATCTATACATTTTTCTCCCCCTTTGGCAACAAGTTACCAAAAAGTTCATAGAAAATGCATAGTGCTAGATCGTCTCTCAGGCTTGGTCTTCAGGAAATACTCAGATGCCTCCTCTTGAGTTGGCATCTTGGCAGCCTTCTCTTTCCTTGCTTTCTCCTTCTTCTCTTGAGCTTGCACTGATGATGGTTCATTCTCATTCATGACAACTTGATTGTCCTCAATGTCTGGATAGAGAGGAAAATGTTCCTTATCCAACTGATACTTTCTTGTGCCCATCTTTGAGTTAATCAACTCCTGAATCTGTGGGGCATATCCACAACTTCTCTTCTGATCTGCTGCAGTACTCTTATTGGTTTCTACCATAAGGCTCATGACCTTGAATTTTTGGGGCACATCAAAAATGTGAAGCATGTTAATTGCATGCCCTCTTATCATGTTGTGGTCACCTGATTTGGGCAAAAGAGTGTTCCTTAAGATCCAGTTGATCGTAGGCAGCCTTGACAGAAGAAAATGGACTGACCCAAATGAGAAAGTCTCAAGGGCTTTATCTGGGATCTCTTTGTACATATGTGACATAGAATTGTGTCCCATCTTCTTCTTGGCATATATATCCAAATCATCTTCACTCTCTTTTGGGGCATTGATCAGATTTGCCCATTCCTCTATGGCTGACTGATTTCTTGTTCCTTCAGCCATCCAAACTATCCTACCATCTGGATAGAAGTGTGCTGTGGAGTAGAATTGAATAATGAGTTCATCATTCCAGTTGGTGAGCTTCTGCCCAACAAAGTCTGCAACTCCACAAGCAATGAAACTGTCTTGCACTCCAGGATAGTGTTCTTCATTTTCCATTATGTAGGTCCAGTCGACCCATCTCATATCACACACTATAGGCTTCTTGTCCAACAAGATTGTCTCATAGAAGTCCTGCTGCTCCTTGGTGTGGAACCTGTAATCTACAGTAGTCCTTCTCCTGGTGGCATATGGATCAGACAATCTCCATAGCCTCAACCCCGAGTCTTTCCTGATCTTCATGTTCTCAGCCACAGGATGAGCATCATTGTGGTCTGGAATCTTGGGTTTGAGCTTTCTTAGGACCTGCCCTTCTTCGTCTTCCTCAGCAGCAACCTTAGGCATTGGGCCTTGTTCTTCTTAGCTGCTGGTATGCTCCTGGTATTTCGCTTTGGTGCAATCTTGGGCTTGCGGGTAGCTTTGGGTGCTTCTTTGGGCTTTGATGTTGCAGCCCCTGACTTTATTGCATCACCCATAAGCTTCTGTGCCTTGGTGCTGGTGCAGCAACCTCTTCTTCCTCTTCCATCATGGAAGGTTGACCAACAACTCTGGCCATGGTCTTCTTGACCCTTTCCTTCCTTTTCTTTCCTTCTGCAGCTGGCTCTTCAGGCATCTTAGGTATTTGAGTTCATCCTCTGGCTTTGGACATTGGCTGTCTCCTTGCTGGCCTTTTGATCTTCATGCATGGCTTTATGTTCTTTGCTGAGCCATACTCCTTCTTGAGCACTACCTTCTTGGAAGTAGCCTCATCTTCTGCTGCCACATAGTCCTCATCCTCTGAGTCTGAGGTTCTCTTCCTTCTAGCTCTTGTGGCTGCTTTGGGCAAGTTTGTAGGAGTACTTCTGCTGCCTTCATCTGAAGAACTTGAGGGACTAGTGCCCTCACTCATGTGAATCTGCTCTTCTTCCCTGTTCTGACTGTCACTTAGGTCTGACATGCTGCAAAACGCTGACTGCTGACCCTGTGAATAGTTATAGTTGAGACAGAGTGGATGAGCATCACAAAATGCAGAGATTTTTGCAAAAGAATGAGTTAAAAACTTAGTTTTAGTTTCCACAGAAAGCATTTCGGATCTACCAATTTTCAAACTCGGTGATACCGAAGCAGTTTTGGAACCTAAACTGGTGATCTCGGCCAGACCGAGTCACAGTTCGGTGGCACCAAGACTGCTAGGGTTTCACAAAGTTCTAAAATTGGTCACATCGATTTGTAATTCTCGGTCAGACCGAGACTTACTAGTGCAATGGCGTTAGCCAAATCGATGGGACCGAGTTTTTCAACTCGGTGGGTCCGAGATGGTTTCGGCGGAAACCTAACCCTAAATTTTCGAATCATATCTATTCTAAGGATCACATTGGCTGGATAGGAGTGTTTCAATCATGGCAAGATACATTACGAACACAATGTGCTGAGAATCAAATGAGGAAAGCACTGTGATTGAGTTCAGACCCTAGTTCAGCGGTGAACTCGCTACGGCAGCAATGGCGGAGAAGAAATCCATTGACGGTGGCGGAGACCAGCGACAGGAGGCGGCTGGCGATGAAGTCGATGATCCGTAGACCTAGTAGGTAGAGCGAGCTACGCGGGGGCGAAGGGGTTTGGAGGAATTTCCAAATTTTTGCCCGTGTCTATATATAGCCCGACACTGTCGGTGTGACCGAGTTGAACAACTCGGTGGCACCGAGATGCATAACTGTTAACAGTTACAGCAACTCGGTGTGACCGAAAAGTTCATATCGGTTGCACCGAGATTGAAAACCTAGATCGACTTAGTGATCTCGGTGGGACCGAAATGGAGGAATCGGCCAGACCGAGAATCACAAAGAAGTTTTGGAAGTTTAAGTCTATGACGAATCGGGGACTCCAAGTGCTCCTCACACAGAGTGGTTCAAATCTGACTTGATCAAATTTTGTGATGTAGCATGAATAGAGTTTGAGACTAGAAAAGCATAGATAGCTAGAGAAGGTTCTTAGGCATTCTTGTCCATCCACTTGGCCAAAGAAAAAGGAAACCAATCAATCAAAACAACAAGTGGATGTCCTCGAATGAGTAAAATATGCAACCAGCATGCTCACACAATAAAATGACAAATGAAATATGTGGCAAAGCATGCACAACCAATTCTAGCATCTATAAAACAATTGGCGATGACTAGGTCATCTATATATGAGTATATTGACTTAGGAGTCGAATGAGAACATTTGATCATAGGTCATACTCATCGTTTAAGCTCAAGTGGGGTTACCACTTTTACATAATGCATTGATGTGTTCACATCATTAGAGTTGCCTTGACTCAATTCTTAGAGTTAAGCTCCCCCTAGATGTGAGATCCCCCCTTAGAGGGATGAACTAACCTTGGGTTTTGTCGATGATGACTTCATGTAGGTGTTGAAGATGTGGATGCTCAAGGTTGATGTAGATCTTTTGGAGCAATCCTTTGGAGTGAGTTGCACTTTCAATACCTACACAGGTTAGTCCCACAAGGAACAAAACAAGAATATCCATAGACATAGAGTGACACACACACAAGATGATGTCCATGAAATCATTTGATTACCTTGTCCCTTGCCTTACCAACATGAGGGTTTGTGAATGCTTGAACTAGTGCAAGATGTGGAGGTTGATTGCACTTGTTCTTGCCATAAAGATATGAGTGAAGAATGTTGGCGGAGTCACCCTCAAGAACTCTCTAGTTTTTCCTCTTCGGAATCCACATCATCTTGATGGGAATCCTTGGAGTTGTAGTTGCACTTGATGAGGTAGAACTTGACATAGTCTTGGGATCCCACTTGACCAAGGCCTTAGGTGCTTCTTCAAATGCATCAATCTTCTCTTGAAGCTTGGCCTTGCCTTTATGGTCTTGTGGTGGAAGATCATCTTGAGCTTGTGTTCCCTTGAAAGAAGTACGATCATACTTCTCTTGTTGAGGAACAAACTTCGTCTTGGGTATTGATCTTTTTCCCACTCAACTCCATTGGCATTGAACTTTCGTTCAAAACCAACACCTTGATTCTTCCGGTGCCTTCCTTGCTTGCGTACAATTTCCTCGAATTGCTTACTCCCGGCAAGGCTCTTGTATACACCTTTCTCTATAATTCCCTTCAATAAGCTATTTTCTTGCTCAAGTGTAACTTGGCTAAGAGAATCATTAGTGGAATCAAGAGAACTACTAGAAGCAACAATATTGGATTTAGCATAGTTATTGTTACTACTAGAGGAAGAATCTTTCTTGTTCTTGTTACTAGACTTGACTTGAGGCATGTAAGTAGATAAGAGTAAACGCTTGGCAATATAAGAAGAACTTTTCTTGCGAAGATCATCATTGATTGCCTTTAAGAACTCATGCTCTTGCTCAAGATTGAGCTTTTCAAAGCGTAACTTCTCATGAGCCCTTAAAAGTTCTCGATGATTTTCGAAGATAGTTTCATGAGCTAACTTAAGAGTGTTTAGTTCTTTAGTTAGAAGCTCAATCTTCTCCTTATCATTGTCATTCGTTTTATCTTGTTTAGCATGATTAATTGACGTTTCATCATAGTATTCATCACTAGAGTTGTCAATAAGTAAATCATCATCACCTAGCAAGTCATCTTCATCACTATTGAAATCAACATACTCGGGATGTGTTACCTTTGGACCTTTGGCCATGAAGCATCTTCCAATTCCTTCATTTGGTGAGTCAAATATGTCGTAGGAGTTGGTTGACACAAGTGCTAGACCGGCAACACCTTCATCTTGAGTATGTTCAGAGTCGGAGTGATAGCTTCTCTCGGAGTGATGTTCAGATTCGGAACCGGATACCCATTCACCAACATGAGCTTGATGTCTTCGTTTTGTGTAGCTCTTTGATGACTTGTCCTTCCTTTCCGAATCTTTGCTTCTCCGTGAGGGTCTTCGTTCATAACGATCATCTCTACTCCTTCTCTCTCTTGGTGGTGATTCTTCTCTTCTACTTCTTCTTTTTGGAGAATCTTCTCTTCTTTTGTAGGGTGCCGTACACTCATTGGAATAGTGTCCGGGTCTCCCACAATTGTAGCAGTTGCGCTCTCGACTGGAAGATCTTTTGTCATTGTAAGACCTTGACTTAGAGCTTCTTTCTTTGCTTCTACTCTTGTAGAATTTGTTGAAATTCTTCACCATTAAGCTCAATTCTTCATTGAAGGTTTGTTTCTCACTTGATGATGTGGGGGCTTCACATGAGGCTTTGTAAGCACCACTTGACTTGTTGTGAAGTTCCTCCTTATCCTTGAGTGACATCTCATGAGCAACAATTCTACCAATGACCTCCGTTGGCTTGAGATTCTTGTAATTGGGCATCATTTGAATCAATGTGCACACGGTATCATATTTTCCATCCAATGCTCTTAGGATCTTCTTGATGATGAATCTGTCGGTCATCTCTTCACTCCCTAAGCCGGCAATCTCATTTGTGATAAGAGCAAGCCTAGAGTACATTTCAGCGACACCTTCACCATCCTTCATTTTGAACTTGTCAAGCTGACTTTGGAGCACATCCAACTTGGATTCCTTGACGGAGTCGGTACCTTCATGCATATCAATCAAAGTGTCCCAAATTTCCTTTGCATTCTCAAGACGGCTGATTTTGTTGAATTCTTCAGGGCACAATCCGTTGAAGATGATATCACAAGCTTGAGCGTTGTATTGCAGCATCTTCAATTCTTCCGCATTAGCTTCACGGTTCGGCTCTCTCCCATCAAAGAAGTCACCTTGCAAGCCAATACAAATAATAGCCCAAACGGCGGGGTTATGTCCGAGAATATGCATTTTCATCTTATGCTTCCAACTAGCAAAATTAGTTCCATCAAAGTAAGGACCTCTACGGTGATAATTTCCCTCGCTAGACGCCATACTCTCCTAGGTTGTGAAACCAAGGCTATGACCACCAAAAGCTATGGAAATCAAAGCAAATGGAGACCAAGGCTCTGATACCACTTGTAGGACCTTGAAGTATGTCTAGAGGGGGGGTGATTAGACTACTTGACCAATTAAAAACTTAACCTTTTCCCAATTTTAGAGTTTGACAGATTTTAGCAACTTTGGACAAGTCAAGCAATCATCACACAAATCAAGCAAGCATGCAAAGAGTATATAGGCAGCGGAAATTAAAGCATGCAACTTGCAAGAAAGTAAAGGGAAGGGTTTGGAGGATTCAAACGCAGTTGGAGACACGGATGTTTTTGGCGTGGTTCCGATAGGTGGTGCTATCGTACATCCACGTTGATGGAGACTTCAACCCACGAAGGGTAACGGTTGCGCGAGTCCACGGAGGGCTCCACCCAAGAAGGGTCCACGAAGAAGCAACCTTGTCTATCCCACCATGGCCGTCGCCCACGAAGGACTTGCCTCACTAGCGGTAGATCTTCACGAAGTAGGCGATCTCCTTGCCCTTACAAACTCCTTGGTTCAACTCCACAATCTTTGTCGGAGGCTCCCAAGTGACACCTAGCCAATCTAGGAGACACCACTCTCCAAGAAGTAACAAATGGTGCGTTGATGATGAACTCCTTGCTCTTGTGCTTCAAATGATAGTCTCCCCAACACTCAACTCTCTCTCATAGGATTTGGATCTGGTGGAAAGAAGATTTGAGTAGAAAGCAACTTGGGGAAGGCTAGAGATCAAGATTCATATGGTAGGAATGGAATATCTTGGCCTCAACACATGAGTAGATGGTTCTTTCTCAGAACTGGTAAGTTGGAAGTGTAGGTTTGTTCTGATGGCTCTCTCCATGAATGAAGAGGAGGTGGAGGGGTATATATAGCCTCCACGCAAAATCTAACCGTTACAGACAATTTACCAATCTCAGTGGGACTGAATCAACAAACTCGGTCAGACCGATTTAGTAAACCTAGTGACCGTTAGGATTTTCGGTGGGACCGAAATGCAACTCGGTGAGACCGATGTGGTTAGGGTTAGGGCATAACGTAATCTCGGTGAGACCGATTACACAAACTCGGTGAGACCGATTTTGGTAATTAGCTAACCAAAGAGTTGGTCAGGTAAACTCGGTGGGACCGATTTGCTCTTTTCGGTGAGACCAAAATGTTACAAAAGGGAAATAGAGAGTTTACATTGCAATCTCGGTGGGACCGATCGCTCACTTCTGTTAGACCGAAACGTTTTTTACGAAGGGAAACGGAGAGATTACAATCCCATCTCGGTGAGACTGAGATCCCTATCGGTGAGACCGATTTGCCTAGGGTTTGTGGCAGTGGCTATGACATCTGAACTCGGTGGCTCCGGATAGAAAGAATCGGTGAGACCGATTTTGGCTTTAGGTTTAGGTCTTATGTGGATGTGAGAAAGTAGTTGAGGGTTTTGGAGCATATCACTAAGCACATGAAGCAAGAGGCTCATTAAGCAACACCTCATCCCTCCTTGATAGTATTGGCTTTTCCTATAGACTCAATGTGATCTTGGATCACTGAAATATAAAATGAAGAGTCTTGAGCTTTTGAGCTTGAGCCAAACCTTTGTCCTTGATATTTTGAGGGATCCACTTTCATCATCCATGCCATGCCATTCATTGAGCTTTCCTGAAATATATGTCTTGGAATAGCATTAGCTCAATGAGCTATATGTTGTTATGAATTACCAAAACCACCTAGGGATAGTTGCACTTTCATGCGCAGCTCGGTGGTGAAGGCGCGACAGCCTGCTGTGGCCACGGGAGGCCTCTGGTGACGAGGAGCTTGGTCTTGCGGGGCCCCATGCGCTGCAGCTGGGAGCAGCGCGGGGTCTTGGCGTGCTGGAACAGGAGCGTGGTCGCGACGGACCGGAGCAGGGAGCACTCGGGCAGCTTCTTGGGGGCAAGGAACCTCTTGACAGCTCCGCTCTTGCTGCGCTGGCGCCGGACAGGGTGGCTTCCGTCCAGGGGCCACGCGCCTTGGGGCCAGGGCGCCTTCTTGAGGGGGAGGCGGCTGAGGCGCCCCCGGAGCTTCATTGCCCGCGCAGGGCGGGGCGCGGTGCAGCGAGAAGGACGGCGCAGGGGAGCCCCCTGCGGTGCGGACGAGCTCGGCGACGCGGTCAAGCCACTCTTCATAGACATCATCGACTGGGCAGTAGCGCAGGAGCTCGTTTGCCGCGATGAGCGTAGCTCGAGCCTCCATGGCCGCGCGGGGCGTGCGGGACGAAGAACCAGCCGGGGCGAGTGAGGGAGTGGTAGTGCGGCCGTCTCGTCTCATGGATGGATGCTGGGACGATGCTTGTTGCTCATTCCCCGTCGGGCCAGTGGTGGCGTTGACAGCAGGCGACGGGGAACGACGAGGGTGGCCGACGACGGGGGCCGTCTGGGCAACGCGGGAAGCGAGAGCGGCTCGGCGCTCGGCGCGGGCCCGACGAGCGTCTGACATGGACGCGATGGTCGGTGAAGAACAGGGCGGCGGAAGGCGAATTCCGGCGCACCCCTACCTGCGCGCCAAATGTCGGATTTCAGGTTCCAGTAGACCCTCTAGATTCGAACAATGGGGTGCGTGCGGAGATATCGCCCTCTTCCTACCTACACCTCACTGCAATCAAAGGAACAACACAAGAGACACAGAGTTTATACTGGTTTAGGCCACCATTGTGGTGTAATACCCTACTCCAGTGTGTGGTGTGGTGGATTGCCTCTTGGGCTGATGATGAACAATACAAGGAGGAACAGCCTCGCGAGGGTCTGTCCTTGGCTGGTGTGATGAACTACTAGGGGGAGTTCAGTCGTCCTCTGGATTGATGCCTCTACCTTGTGGTGGCTAGTCCTATTTATAGGCAAAGGCCCTGGGCCTCTTCCCAAATACTGAGCGGGAAGGGTGCCAACAATTGGCCATTTTGAAGGGGAACATCTAGTACACTTATCCTGACTAAAGTTGGTCCTCGCCTGCCAAAGGCTCTGGTGGTGACGCCGGCTTGGGCTCCAGGATGACCTCCATCCTGCCGTTCTGCTGGTTTTGGTCTTGTTGCACCGAAATGGATGCCTTTGCCTGATGGTCTCGCCTGCGCTTGCTCCCTTTGCACCAAAGAAGAAAGAAGGACATTGTGCGGGCTGGTGCCCGCCTGGCGCCCTTGGTCGTCATGGCTTGCATCATGGGCACCTCGTGAGGTACCCCGCCTTGATCACTCCGCCTCCTCGCGAGCCAGCCTGACGAGGCCGCGCCTGAGGAAGCCTCTGGTCTCCCACCCCGTGAGGCTTGGCCCCTCGCGAGGGTCTTGAGCTCGTGCTGATGAAGATGGGCCGTGCTGGGCCGCCCCTTGAGCCACACCGCAGGCCGCAGGCAGGCAAGTCTGGGGACCCCCGTTCCCAGAACGCCGACAGCTACTATCTATAGGGAGCACACCTAGCGCGTGCTTCATAACCAAAAAGTTGTGCATTTTTTTACTACATACCTCAAAGCCTTTGAGCAGGCTTGTAAATGCCTCATTCAAGCCGCTGGTAGCGGATGAAAGCTTCGTAAGCACCATGCTAATTAAAGAGCGGTGATCCTATGAGAGCGGTGCTCATCCGAGAGCGCGGCTCGCTCCAGACGGCCCATCAGTACGTCCGGCCGGACACTAAACTGCGCCGGACCCTTCTCATCGCCCCCCATGGGAGCCAAATGCTCCGGGCTCAGGGCGGCTGGCGTACTAGCCTTCGGCTTCGGTATATGCGGGCTCCTCCGTGAAGACACCTCTGTGTCACCCGCCTCATGAGGCGGAGAGGTGGATGGAGTTTCACTCTCCATCATCTCCGGACGAAGGTCCCCCGAAGACGAACTCTGTTGAGAAGAGCTGCTCGCCGGACTACAAAAAACGAAGTCTTGGTTATGGATCTCGGAGTAGCATCTCACCTTTGAATTAATGAATGACTTATGGCGTGGTGTGGTGAGGGCGCCCGTCGCGACAGAGCGAGGTGAGGGCGCCCGTTGGTGGGCATGGCGTGGTGAGGGCGCCCGTCGCGGCAGAGCCCCTTGGTGATGTTTCCTTCCCTTGCTTGGGCGTCTCCGCCTCCAAATCTTCGGAGGCAACCCTTTTCTTCCCATGTGGGGAGGCTTCTTTGACCTTCCCTTCTCGACTATCCTCCATAGGAGGGCTAGCGATTTTCCTGGTCTGGATGCACAGCGCGTGAAGTTCGGCTTCACTGCCATTTCCTTCGTCCTTCTCTGAAGGGATTTTGCTGAGCGCCCGGTCCAGCATCTTTGCAATGGTGGGACCAGGCGAGCCTTCAGGAAGTGGTGCCGGACACCTGATTCTCTTCGCCTTGTTAAGGCATTCCTGGCCGCAGAGGGAGTGTTAGAATAATAATCATGATAAATATAAATGAAGTGTCCGGCTTTAAGGTTACTTACTTGGGCATCTAGGCGATTGCAGCTTAGGCCCGCATCCTCGGTGGTGTCCGGACACTTTGCTTGTGGTCCAAAGAATAATTTACACATTCCTTTGAGTGTCAGGCCAAAGAAGTGCTTAATAGTCCGCGGACCCTCCGGATTAAACTCCCACATACAGAGAGGCCGATGTTTGCACGGCAAAATCCGCCGGACTAGCATTACTTGAATTATGCTAACAAGATTTATGTCCCTCCTAATAAGCTCCCGGATGCGATTCTGCAGTTCTTGTACATCGCCGGCAGGCCCATAACTCCGTCCCACATCGGTCCAAGACGCCAACTGTGATGGAGGGCCTGAGCGGAACTCGGTGGCAGCTACCCACTTTGTGCCTCTAGGAGAGGTGACATAGAACCATCTCCGTTGCCATACGTTGGACACTTCCGGAAAAGAACCCTCTGGCCATGGGGCATTGGCGTTCCTGCTTATTATGGCGCCTCCGCACTCCGCATGTCGCCCCTCGCTCATCTTTGGCTTCACATTGAAGGTCTTTAGCCATAAGCCAAAGTGTGGGTTGACGTGGAGAAAAGCCTCACACACGATAATGAAAGACGAGATATGGAGGATGGCATCTGGAGCCAGATCATGGAAATCCAAGCCATAATAGAACATGAGCCCCCTCACGAAGGGGTCGAGGGTGAGGCCTAGGCCTCAGAGGAAGTGAGCAGTAAACACGACGCTCTCATTGGGCTCCGGCGTGGGGATGACTTTCCCCGGAGCAGGAAGCCTATGCTGGATATCAGCAATCAGGTATCCAACCTCCCTCAGCTTTGCAATATCCTCCTCCTGTATCAAGGAGGCCACCCACCGGCCTGCTGCATCGGACCCGGACATGCTGGGGGATCTGGGGTGTTGGAGCTTAGGTTTTGAGCGATGGAGCTCGAGGTGCGAGAAGGAGTAGGAGAGGTGGAAACGAGGCGTAGGCCTTGACCCCTTTATAAAATGGATGAATACCAAGAGTCCTCAGCGTGACCGCTTGAGACTTATCTAAAAAGAAACACGGAATTATACCAACAGTCGCCGTTGTCAGGACCCCGACTGAATGTCACATCGATCTAGCCTGTAACACCTCATATCACTTTGCGGCCTCACGCACGGTATTCCCACGGGTGTCGCCTTACCTTTGCCCGGGACCGTTTGCGCCTTTTGGCTCACGTATATGATGATGTCGCTAGCATCCATATGATAAGGAGTCCGGGCTGACATGACTAGTTGTAAACCCAAAGTGGCACAGACCTACAGGGACATGCATCCATGACCCAGCATCGAACGTGTCGGTCATCAGCAAGTGGGTCCGGGCTGTAGCACTGGGCTAGCAGGACTCTGGTAAACCGGGCTGTAGCGGGCTAACAGGGCTCCGGTACTGAATGCGTGACATTTCCCCGAAGGGACAGACACAGGAACGAAGAAGGACACATGTCGGCCAGCCTAAGTGTTCCGGAGCAATAGCAAGCTACCATGGCTCAATGGAAACACTAGGAGACATTTCCCGGTAAGAGAGGCTACTAAAGATAAACAACTAGATAGTCAGATCCCACACATACAAAGAATTTCAATCATACACACAATATGCTCGATATGTGCAAATACAACAAGGCATCACAACACGACTCTACAACACAAGTACTTTATTTAAGGCTTAGAGAGCCATACATAACATACACATAAGTACGGGTCACACGACCCAGCATTCAAGTCATACAGTCATACAAACCAGCAGCGGAAGTAACTTGTCTGAGTACAGACAACTAGTAAAATAAAAGAGGCTTGGAAAGCCTAGCTATACTACGTGGTCCTTCACAAGCTCAGGATTACCACCTGGGCCTCAGTCTACTCATCGATGTCAATGTCTATGAAGAACCCATCAGAAGGGGTTGCAGCGTCTTCTCTAAAATGTAAATTATAGCAACATGAGTACAAAGGTACCCAGCAAGACTTACATCAGATCCTACATACATGCACATTATCAAGAAGGGTTGGTGGAGTTATTGCAGCAAGCCAGCTTTGACTCTTGGCTAAGCTAACTTACGAGACACCAACTTGAAATGGTTTTGCGCACACGAGTCCACTACTCACCACTTCAATACACTACCGAGAATCCACCTCCGTCTTCCTACGGAGGAGCCATCCTCGGCACTCACGCTTATCTTGAGGCTTTTAGTAGTTTCCAGTTTACTTGTCTATGAACTGTATAGGCAACCAAGTAGTCCTTTACCGCGGACGCGGCTATTCGAATAGATCATGTTAACCCTGCAGGGGTGTACTTCTTCATACATGTTTCCACCACTTAGCGTCTGCACACGACATGTGCTCGGCAGACTTCAAGCGAAAGCCGACGTGGGTGTAGACCACGACCTACCTAAACACCTAAGTCTCTAGTCCAGGTTTATCGCCTATCCAGGTTCCATCCGCAGGGAGTCCGGCCGAGGTTTCCCATACGGCCCCGAACGATGTGTACAGGGTTCCCGAGATACCTAACGGGTATTCGGTACACCGTGCCACGTACCTACCGCATCACAGCCCACCCCGCGGTCAGCGCTGTCCACGGCCTCCAGTAAGCTACAAACACCAGAAACTACTTGCAACTCCTGGACAGAGGACTAGGGTGAATAAGAAGTCGAGCGGGGTCATATTTCAGGGCCCAATGCATGGTAGTAGCTGAATCTTAAATCACGCATACAGATCTCAGTTCTTAAGGTCGGCTTCAATGAAACAACCCACCATGTACTCCTACATGGCCTCTCATCGATACCTTTACCAAATCGTGTTCACCACATCACTCTCATTACCGACATGATCATTTCACTCTAGCCCATCACCCAGATGAACCAGACCTGACACGACTCTAAGCATAGCAGGCATAGCAAGGTAGGAACAACACATACATATGGCTCAATCAATTCCTACACATGCTAGTGGGTTTCATCTAATTACTGTGGCAATGACAGGTCATGCAGAGGAAATGGGTTCAACTACCGTAGCACACAGCAGTTTGAAACGCGTTGTCTTAATGCAGTAAAAGAGAGCAAGAGCGAGAACATGGGATTGTATCGATATGATCAAATGGTTGGTTGCTTGCCTGATGGATCGATGCACGGATACGGTTCTTCGCTAGGGTAATCACGGTACTCCTCGGAGGCAGAACCTGCCGCAAAGAACACCGATACACAACCATCACCAAACAATGTGCGACAATATGATGCATGCATGAAACATGGCAATATGAGTGTGTTGGGCTAATGCAACTAAAACCAGATGGGTTTGAATCAATTTGAACCAAAGATTCAAATTTCAAACTCATAAATGGCCCTTTAAAGTGTTTTATCTTGTTCTGCACTAAACCTCAAGTTAGCTTGTTTAAACATGCATGAAACTAGTACAGATGGATAGATTGGATTTTTCTGATCATTTTTCATATATAATTTGTTTGATTTGGAGCTACGGTTGAATTTATATGAATTTTTAAAGTTTGGGTTATTTTCTGGAATTTATAAATCATTTTAGATTTATTTTAATTTCAGAAAAGGTTTACTGCGTCAGCATGAGGTCATGCTGACCTCAGCAAGTCAACAGACCGGCCCAGGTCAAACTGACCAGTGGGTCCAGGGTGTCAGTGGATAATTAACTAATTTAATTTAGTTTAAACTAATCTGGATAATTAGCAGAAGGGGGCCCCACCTGTCATTGACTCAACAGAGTCAACCAGGGCCCACCCGTGGTCAAAGTCAAAACGGCTGCACCGGCGTTTAGCCGCCGGCGAGCCCGACGCGGCGGCGGAAGTGGTTTTGGCCGTTCCGGCCACCAAATGGGGCGCGGAAGGCATCTATGTGGAGCTGGGGACGAACCGCAGCTCTTGGTGGAGCGAGTTGAGGTCAGGGTGGCCGGAGTTGGCGCCGGCGACGGCCTAGGCGGTCACCGGAGTTCGGGTGAAGGCGAACTCGGGGCTAGGGTGTGCGGTGAGGTGCGGGGAGTGCACGGTTGGACTCAACGCAACGTGGTGAGTGCGTTGGACACCGTGAGTTAGCCGGAGGATGGCCGGGAGCACGCCGGCGACGAGATACACGGCGGTGCGTGCGGGTGATCTTTGTGCGGTGGCTACACGGCTCGGGGCGAGAGAGGAAGGGTAGGAGGGGTAGCTAGGCTCACAGAGCACCCGTAGAGGCCACCGGCGGGGTCGGGGACGAGCTGATGCGGCGACGGCATTGAAGGGGATCTCCGGCGATGGCGAACTCGGGCGAGGTCGGTGCGGTGGACTCGGGCCACACGAGCACACGGGGCTCGGCTTGCTCGAAGGAGAGGAGGGTGGCGGAGCTCGTGGACACGGTGGCGCGGCGTGGGGTTGACGGAGAGCGCGTCTACGGCGTAGGCACGACGGCGGTGGCGTCGGCCATGGCGTGGGAGAGCGAGGGAGAGGAGCTGGAGAGGAGAGGAGGTGTTTGGGGGGTTCGGGAGAGCGAGGGGGAGCGATCCACGTCGTTAGCCGGGCGAGTGGAGCGGCGAGGCAGCGAGCAGGTGCGTGGCACCCATGCGGTGCTCGCCGTCGAGCACCTGCCTGCCTGCCTGGCCGAGCCAAGCAGCTCGCTGGCGCGGCAGCTGGGCTGGGCCGGCAGGTGGGCCGGCTAGTAGGCGCCAGGTAAGTTTTTCCCCTGTTCTTCTGTTTTTTATTTATTCTGTAAGTTTGTTGAATTATTAAAAATACTTAGGCAACTCCTAAAATCACCAAACTGCTTCTGGTCCATAGATGGATTATTTCCAACATGAAACATTTTAGTTTGGAGATATTTGAGAATTTGAAATATTTTATAAATTTAAAATGCCCAAATTCAAATAATTATGAATTAACTCAAAGACCTTAGGATGACCTAGAAAACTGTGCATCACTTTTGGCAGAGGTTCTGAACCAGGACAAAAATGATGGACATTTTAGAAGGGCATTTCAGGTTCATTGAAATTATTTTTAGTAAACCCTAGTTGTTTCAGAGGGGGCTGGGGGTTCTGACATCCCCATTTCAGGTTTTTGTTGAAAGAATAGACATGATGCAACACTCTAATGCATGAACTAGCTAGGGTGTGATAGCCGTTGGGTCGCATATGCCCATATTGATGAAAGATCCCGTATTAAGAGGGACACGATCTCTGCTTTGGCAGGATGTGCCGATAAAACCGCCTCGCAACGCGAGTCAAGGTGGAGCAGGAAACGCTAGTTCATGTTGGACCAGGTCATCATGCAAGGGCACGACGTACGAAGATTGCCAGCAGAACGGATTTTTGCTAAGGGTGTGTGAAGATCATCTTGCAGATCCGGACACAACCTACGTGTTCGATAATCACCTTGGAGTATTCAGAGGAGGAACCCGCCTTGCAATGCCGAAGACAAGACTACATGCTGGATTCATCATCATTGAAGCCTGGTTCAGGGGCTACTGAGGGAGTCCTGGATAAGGGGATATCCGGACAGCCGGACTATATACATCGTCCGGACTATAGAAGCGTCAAGATAAAAGACTCAAGACTTCGGCTCGTGTCCGGATGGGACTCTCCTTTGCATGGAAGACAAGCTTAGCGATCCGGATATTATGTTTCCTTCCTTGTAATCGACTCCATGTAAACCCTAGCTCTCCAGTGTAAGTTTGTTGAATTATTAAAAATACTTAGACAACTCCTAAAATCACCAAACTACTTCTGGTCCATAGTTGGATTATTTCCAACATGAAACATTTTAGTTTGGAGATATTTGAGCATTTGAAATATTTTATAAATTTAAAATGCCCAAATTCAAATAATTATGAATTAACTCAAAGACCTTAGGATGACCTAGAAAACTGTGCATCACTTCTGGTAGAGGTTCTGAACCAGGACAAAAATGATGGACATTTTAGAAGGGCATTTCAGGTTCATTGAAATTATTTTTAGTAAACCCTAGTTGTTTCAGAGGGGGCTGGGGGTTCTGACATCCCCATTTCAGGTTTCTGTTGAAAGAATAAACATGATGCAACACTCTAATGCATGAACTAGCTAGGGTGTGACAGCCGTGGGGTCGCATATGCCCATATTGATGAAAGATCCCGTATTAAGAGGGACACGATCTCTGCTTTGGCAGGACGTGCCGATAAAACCGCCTCGCAACGCGAGTCAAGGTGGAGCAGGAAACGCTAGTTCATGTTGGACCAGGTCATGATGCAAGGGCACGACGTACGAAGATTGCCAGCAGAACGGATTTTTGCTAAGGGTGTGTGAAGATCATCTTGCAGATCCGGACACAACCTACGTGTTCGATAATCACCTTGGAGTATTCAGAGGAGGAACCCGCCTTGCAATGCCGAAGACAAGACTGCACGCTGGATTCATCATCATTGAAGCCTGGTTCAGGGGCAACTGAGGGAGTCCTAGATAAGGGGATATCTGGACAGCCGGACTATATACATCGTCCGGACTATAGAAGCGTCAAGATAAAAGACTCAAGACTTCGGCTCGTGTCCGGATGGGACTCTCCTTTGCGTGGAAGACAAGCTTAGCGATCCGGATATTATGTTTCCTTCCTTGTAATCGACTCCATGTAAACCCTAGCTCTCCAGTGTCTATATAAACCGGAGGGCATGGTCCTTAGAAGGCCGATCACAATTACAATCATACCATCATAGGCTAGCTCTTAGGGTTTAGCCTCTACGATCTCATGGTAGATCTACTCTTGTATTCCACATATCTTCAATATTAATCAAGCAGGAAGTAGGGTTTTACCTCCATCGAGAGGGCCCGAACCTGGGTAAACATTGTGTCCCTTGCTTCCTGTTACCATCAGCCTAAGACGCATAGATTGGGACCCCCTACCCGAGATCCGCCGGTTTTGACACCGACAGCCGGTACCTGTGAAGAAGGCCCAGTGTCTGTGAAGCTCGCCGCCCGTGACACTCTCACGTAATAATGAGTGGGACTGTACACGCCCTGGAGTCTCCGGAGAGCCGCCCTCAGGCCTCGGGGGCTCCCTCCCACGCCCAGTGGTAGCACTTAGCTCCGTGCTGGTGAGAAGACGTCGAAGACCAGACTAGGTGCCGAACGCGGCCTTTTGTTGCCTTCTTTTGTGTGGTCGAGCTTCCTTGCTTCGAATTTAATTTGAAGTTGAATTTGTGTTTGCGTATGTGCGGAGAGGGGTGTTTTGTCTCGTTCGTGTGTCTTCCTTGCGCTCTGGTTTCTACCCTGGTCAGGAGTTCACACAAGCTGCCTCCCCCTCCCGAGCCTCTCGCGGGCAAGGCTGGGCTCAGCGCGCGTGCGCATGCCGTCCCGTTGCTGGAACTCGCTCTTGCGAGGCTCCCGCCACATAGTCAGCAGGTCCGCCCGGAGGACCCCCGGAGAGTTACAGCCTCGCAAGCCTATCCAAGGTTTGTCTGGGCTACAGGTAAATCACAGCAATTAGCCCAATGCAAGGCCCGTAACATTGTGCGGGCGCCCATTCAGCGCCGTTCTTAACAACGGGTGAACAACAATCCTTTCTTACATGAGGGGCTTCCCCTCCCAAAATGCTCTTACAACCTTCAGGGCCACGCCCGAGCTTTTTCCGTGCAGGGTAAACGGCAGGGGAGGCGCAGGATCAATTAGACATGTCGCTCACCGCATCCTCTTGATCGTCCCCGGAAGCATCGCTGGCGCCACTGTCGCTGTCACTGGCTTCACCATCGCCGTCGTTGGCGCCATCTTCGCCGTCGTTCACCACATCACCTTCATCTGCAGCAACTACCACCCCATCATCATCCAAGGTGAAGGCCCAGACAAGAGAATCTACGTTGTCCTCCACCCACCGCGCCAGGTCGCCTCGAATGGCCGTGGGCACCGGAGCGATAACAGCGTCAAAATCAAAGTGAGGGTCCCTATCTTGAAGGTGGCTGAAGACACGGGAGAATGCACACGCGAGCAGGCTGCGGATCCTCTCCTAGATAAGCTGGCGAGCTCTCTCAGAGCGATTCTCCAGATGCGTCACCATGTCAGTAAAGAACTGGAGGTGACCTGCATAGTTGGTCACATGGGGTTGCGAAGCAGTCGCGTCACAGATGTTGCCCAGGGCCATGTTGGCCCTGTCCCTGAGAGTTTGGAGCATGGGGCCATGCATGTGCTCCAGCATCTGCCACTGGAGAATTTCCTCCCTGTTCTGCCGGGCGACGACTCAGCATCGTCAACCCGTAGTTGGAGAAGAAGCAGCTCGACGCGGGAGGAGGCCAATTCAGTCTGCACCAAGGTCAGGGCTGCCGCGGCGGCCTCTGCACGTTGCATCGCTTCGGTCAGCTTGGACCTGAGGGCAGTAGTCCTGCCTGCAGCCTCGGCTTCAACCAGCTCCAGCCTCTCGTTAAACTCCCGCGCAAGGCCCGCGCAAACTTCTGCCGCGCGGCGGTCGATCTCCTCTTGGATTCAGGCTTCCTGCGTGCCGACATCGTCCTCCGCTGGGTAACCTGGCACTCCCTCGTCTCCAACCACTCAAGGTCAAGATTGCGCTCGGTGGTCTCCATTGTTAACGCTTCCTCGCACTCCGAAGTTCTTCTTCCTCGATGGGCGTCCCTTTCAGCGACGCAAGGGTGGCCTGGCGCAGCTCCACTTGCTGCTCCAAGGAAGTGCTCCAGGCTTGGAGCTCCCATGAGCGCTTCTCCACAATCTCGCGTCGCTGGTTCGCCTCCTGAGCTTCCTCAATGGCTCGGGAGTAGGCCTTTCGCGAGGCCTCGAGGGATGCTTCGGCCTTCACGTTATCAAGCTCGCGATGATAACACGCAAGGCTGACCGCCACCTTCAGCTTCCGCCGCTCCTCAACCAGCCTCAGACCTTTAGCTTGAAGACACGCATCTACCCCCGCCAGCTCTCCACCAAGCTGGCCCATTGCATCCATCGCCTTCCAAAGGCAGTCTTGGTGAATGGCGCCACGCTCCCGCGCTCGCTGGAGGAAATCGCCAATATCATCCTCCGCCGCCGGTGCTGGCGGAGGGCCCTGAAGTGGCTCGCCCCCTCTTGGCGGGGGGATGGGGGCTGGCGCCCCCACAATCGCTGGACGGGTTCTACAAGGGACCCTGTCCGGCGCAGATCCATCCCCGTAAGAAGAGCCAAGGATCGACTTCAACCATTCGCCGTCCACGATCAGAGGAGGAGCCTGGGGCAGGCTGGACAAGCCCCGGGCGAGGTCGCGAAGGAAATATGGCAAGGGCACAGGCTCAAGACACCGTGCGGACCGGCTCACCCCTCTGTCTAGACTCGCACCGGGAGCAGCCTACAAACCCGGCACGCCCAAGGCCGGCGAGGGAACCGAGGCCAGATGAAGCAGCTTCTCGGCGGGCTCCGCGGGCTCAGCAGGAGGGATCCTGAAGGGCCACAATCAGGGAAGGGACCAGCGAACAAGGAGTAACAAGAGAGAGGCACTTACTCGTCCATGGAGAGGAACTTCCTGTGCTTCAACTGTCGGCAGGGGCGCTCAATGCCACTCGAAGACTCCTTCCTCTTGCGTAGAGCATCGAAGTCTATATGGAACCGACCCAGGCTCCCGGCGTGAGGGCCGGCGCGTGGCGTAGACGAAGGAGTGCCTGGGCGACCCGCCTCAGGCACGCCAAGCTGAGAAGAGCAGCCGGGAACCGCTCCTCAGTGGCCTGCCGAGGCCTTAGGAGCTTCGACATCGGGAGTCACAAGTTGCGCCCCCTCATCAACGACCGCCTCGGGATGGGCTCCTCAAGCTCCAGATGACGACACCTCGAGAGCTCCACGCGACACTAGCACCTCAACACCAGGTCCCCCTGCCTCTAGTGATGCTTGCCTCCCTGCACCCCCTTCTAAGGCAAGGTCGGCATTGGCAGTGGGGAAGGGGGCCACGGCAACAGGATTCTTGCGAGGCCCCACGAGGCCAGTCGGGCGCGAACTCGGCTCCGCCTGAGCAGAGATACAGAAGGCCGCCCCCGCGCCGGCTATCGCCCGGCGAGGGGTCATCTGTCAAGACCTCCAGCACTTTCCTCAGCATTTCAGGCGCCAGCTCCATGTCCTGGAGCCTCATACGGTCCTGATGCATGGACAAGGACCACATTGGACGAGAATGACAGTGGTGAGGAGCAACGCGGCACTAGAGGAACTCCCTCATCACCTTGGGCGCGATCACGCCGAGCGCTCTCAACCTCCCCAGCCGACGCTAGACAAAGGAAAGCAAGGGGCTCATGAGCTTCTCGTGGCCCCAGCCTGGATTGGGGACAGTAGGCAATGTCAGAAGTGAGAGTAGGGGGCTGGGCACTCCAACATCCACATACAGCCACCGCGTCTGAAACCCATTCATAGAAGGTGAAAGGCTAAAATCAATCCCCGAGGCGGTCGTCTCTGCCACAACCTGGAAGCTCACGCACCCTGAGCACTTCAGCGGGTCGGTCAGGCGCAAGGAGAAGAAGTTACGCAAGAGGGCAACTGAAGGGTCAATGCCCACCATGGCTTCGTAGACAAAGGCGAAGACAGCAAGGAGAGTAATGGATTGAGGATCAAGATGCATCATGTGGATCTGATAGTGGGAAAGCAACGCGTTGAAGAAAGCAGAGAAAGGGGGAACCAGGCCTGCCCACAACGCATCAACAAAGAATCGAACCTCTGTTACAATCCTGTCGTCGGAGGCGTGGGATGCAGGCCAAACCGTCATCCTTCCGCACTCATTGAAACTGGTGGCGAGTGCGGGGCGGACCTTCTCCAAGGCCTCCAGATTGAGCCCCAGCGACCGGCCGACGGCGGGCTTGACTGCAGGAGGCGAGCCGGACGAGGACACGGGCTTCTTCCCCTTCTCTCTGCTAGTTTGCGCCATAGCAACGGAGGGGGCGCAGCTCAAGTCAGATTGGAAACGAGAACAGAGGTTTAGAGGAAGAAAGGGGAACAGGAAGCACGCGGGCAGCAAGGCGAGAATAACTGTGTAAAGCCTCATGTCCGCCTAGCCAGGCGGATATTGGGGGAGCATGGGGAAGTGGAGACGCCCACGTCCCATCAGTCGCCACGCGGCGACCAAGGCTGCAGGCTGTTGGGGCCTGTGGCACTCCGCACTTGCCCTTTGGCTTTGCTGCTAAGCCATGTCCGAGCGCGCCTTGGGCCCAGGGGCTACTGTCGGCGTTCTGGGAACGGGGTACCCAGACTTGCCTGCCGGCGGCCTGCAGCGTGCCTCAAGCAGTGGCCTAGTATGGTCCGTCTACATCAACCCAAGCTCAAGACCCTCGCGAGGGGCCAAGCCTCATGGGGCGGACGATGCAAGGCCTCCTCAGGGACGGCCTCACCAGGCAGGCTCGCGAGGAGGCGGAGAGATCAAGGCAAGGAGTACCTCGCGAGGTGCTCATGACGCAAGCCATGACGATCGAGACCAGGTGGGCGCCAGCCGGTGCAGTGTCCTTGTTTCCTCTTTGGTGCAAAGGGGGCAAGCGCAGGCGTGGAGTACCGAGGCATCAAGCAAGGGTTGCTATATCAGTGCAATGAGACCAAGACCAGTAGAGCGGCAGGACGAAGGTCACCATGGAGACCAAGACGGCGTCATCACCAGTGCCTTTAGCAGTCGAAGACCAACTTTAGTGAGGATAGCTTGTACTAGATGTCCCCTTTCGAAATGGCCGTTGCTGGATCCCTTCCTGCTCAATATTTGGGAAGAGGACTAGGGGCCTCTATATATAGGGCTAGCCACCATAGTAGAAATCATCTGAGCTAGAGCGGATCGAATCCGGGACAAGTAGAACTCCACACCAGCTCAAGAACACCCCTTGCGAGGCTGTTCTTCCTCTGTACTATTCATCATCAGCCCGAGAGGCAATCCACCACACCACACACTAGAGTAGGGTATTACACCACAATGGTGGCCCGAACTAGTATAAACCTTGTGTCCCTTGTGTTGTTCATCGTGTAGCTTAGATCCACGGCAAGGCTTCGGAACGTAGAACGATAGGGAGAAGTTCTTCGCACGCACCCCAATGTTCGAACCTTAAGGGTTTTGCCGGAACCCGATATCCGACACAGACTATATGATTTTGTAGGGGTAACTTTCTCTGGCCATGTTATTTTAAGAAGACATGATTGCTTTATTAGAATGCTTGAAGTATTATCGTTTTTATGTCAATATTAAACTTTTGTTTTGAATCTTGTGGATCTGAACATTCATGCCACAATGAAGAAAATTACATGGACAAATATGTTAGGTAGCATTCCACAACAAAAATTCTGTTTTTATCATTTACCTACTCGAGGACAAGCATGAATTAAGCTTGGGATGCTTGATACGTCTCCAACGTATCTATAATTTGTGATTGTTCCATGCTATTATATTATCTATTTTGGATGTTTTATATGCATTAATATGCTATTTTGTATTATTTTTGGGAGTAAATTATTAACCTAGAGCCTAGTGCCAGTTTTTGTTTTTTCCTTGTTTTTGAGCTTCGCAAAAAAGGAATACCAAACAAAGTCTAAATGGAATAAAACTTCACAATGATTTTTCTTGACCAGAAGACACCCAGGGGACTTGGAGTCCAAGCCAGAAGAGCCACGCGGCAGTGGCAAGAGTGGAGGGCGCGCCCCCTACCTTGTGGGCCCTTCGGTGACTTCCTGACCTAGCTCTTCATCCTATATATTCACATATATTCCAAAACCCTCATCCACAAAAACACTTTTCCACCACGGCAACCTTCTGTTCCTGTGAGATCCCATCTTGAGGCCTTTTTTGGCATCCTGTCGGAGGGGGATTCGATCATGGATGGCATCTACATCAACTCTATTGCCCTTTTGATGAAGCATGAGTAGTTTACCTCAGACCTACGGGTACATAGCTAGTAGCTAGATGGCTTCTCCTCTCTATTTGATTCTCAATACCATGTTCTCCTCGATGTTCTTGGAGATCTATCCAATGTAATCTTCTTTTGTGGTGTGTTTGTCGAGTGTGATGAATTGTGGATTTATGATCAGCTTATCTATGAATATTATTTGAATCTTCTCTGAATTCTTATATGCATTATTTGGTATCTTTATATTTCTCTTTGAATTATCTGTTTGGTTTGGCCAACTAGATTGGTTTTCTTGCAATGGGAGAGGTGCTTAGCTTTGGGTTCAATCTTGCGTGATTTCACCCAGTGACAAAGTAGGGGTAGCGAGACACGTATTGAATTGTTGCCATTGAGGATAAAAAGATGAGGTTTTCATTATATTGCTCGAGTTTATTCCTCAACATCATGTCATATTACTTAAGGCATTACTCCATTCTTTATGAACTTAATACACTAGATCCATGCTGGATAGCGATCTATGTGTGGAGTAATAGTAGTAGACGTAGGCAGGAGTCGGTCTACTTGACACGGACGTGATGCCTATATGCATAATCATTGCCTTGGATATTGTCATAACTTTCTTCTTTTCTATCAATTGCTCGACTGCAATTTGTTCACCCACCATATTATTTGCCTTCATGAGAGAAGCATCTAGTGAAACCTATGGCCCCCGGGTCTATTTTCCATCATTTTAGTTTCCAATCTACTATTTTGCAATCTTTTATTTTTAGATCTATAAACCAGAAAACCCAAAAAATATTTTATCTTTTGTTTAGTTCTATCTATCTCTATCAGATCTCACCTTTGCAAGTGACCGTGAAGGGATTGACAACCCCTTTATCGCATTGGGTGCAAGTGTTTGATTGTTTGTGTAGGTGCATCTATTGGGGACTTGTGCTTTTCTCCTACTAGATTGATACCTTGGTTCTTAACTGAGGGAAATACTTATCTCTACAATGTTGCATCACCCTTTCCTCTTCAAGGGAAAAACCAACGCAATCTCAAGAAGTAACAGCGCTTAGTGGGCCACTCCTTCATCTTCTGGTTCCCTCCCAAAGCTTCTAGGGTCTCTTATTGCCAGAAAAATCTCCAAAAAAATTCATGGCATTTGGACTTTGTTTGGTACTAATATTGTGCAAAGTCAAAAACAAGCAAAAACAACAACTAGCCCTGGGCACTAAGTTAATAGGTTAGTCCCAAAAATGATATAAAGTTGCTTGTAAATGCATATAGAACATCCAAGATTGATAATATAATAGCATGGAGCAATGAAACAATTACAGATGCGTTGGAGATGTATCACTGTTATCCAACCTTGTTTTCTCAAGATTATTTCTTGAAGGAAATGCTCAAGTATCTCAAGGTAAGTATATGCATCACACTCATGTGCATGATGATCTCCTTCTCATTGCACATATTGTTTGCAAGAAGGAATCATGAACATGAAGGTATTTCATTCTCATTGTTTCTTTGGTGCATGTAGCCAGGATACATGTAACACATTCATTGCCATTCCCATTGTGCATCTGCATTCCAAAAGTAATTACCCTTTAAAAGGCTATACACTTGTAAGGGTGGCTTATGGCTGTTACATGTGTCTCAAATCTCTCATACATTCCTTGTTGCATTCTTATTTGAAGCTTCGATGTATGTTGCCATCAATTACCAAAAAGGGGGAGACCAAAAGCACATTTGCTCCCTTGGTGGTTTTGGTAATTCATGTCAACATACATATTGTTGGACTAACACTTTCACCTAGTATATTTCAGGAAAAGTATAATGTTGGCATGGATACAGACCCTTCAAAATGCTATGGAAACATATTGGCAAAAGCTCCAAAACTCTTCATTTTTGGTTAAGTGATCCAAGATCACATTGAGTCCATAGGAAAGCCATTACTTTTAAAAGGGGATGAGGTTTTGATCATGACTTAGTTGCTCAAAGTACATGAAGATATTGCTCCAAAACCCTCAGCCACTTTCCCACATTCAAATATGTTCAAACCCTAAATGTCAAACTTGGTCCCACTGATACACCTACTTCTAGACCCATAGAGTTGAACCTAGATAGAGCCACGGCCAAACCCTAGAAACTCGGTAGAACCGAGATGACATTCGGTCCCACCAAAGTGCAGAGACCAAGTTTCTGTAACCCTTCTATTCCATTTCGAAATTACCAAGTTGGTTTGAATGGAACTACTGAAACGAGATCTTGCTTAGGTCATTGTATAACGGTCCGTCCGAGTGGATTCATTCGGTCTCACCGAGATGCCCAATGTTCAATCTTTTACACATGTTGGTCTCACCGAGATTCTGTTTTGGTGTCACCGAGTAGAGTCAAAAGGTTGTAACAGTTGTATCTTTACTGAAGGCTATAAATACCCCTCCACCTCTACCTACTCTCTAAGAGAGCCATCGGAACAAACTACACGTCCACCATTCATTTTCTGAGAGAGAACCACCTACTCATGTGTTGAGATCAAGGCATTCCAATCCAACCATTTGAACCTTAGTTTCTAGTTCTTCCCCCAAGTTGATTGCCACTGCAATCCTTCTCCTACCCAAGCAAAATCTGTGAGAGAGTGACTAAGTGTTGAGGAGACTATCTTTTGAAGCACAAGAGCAAGGAGTTCATCATCATCAACACACCATCTATTACCTATAGGAGAGTGGTGTTGGTAGAACCAGGGGTCCTACCGGACCTGCTCCGGAGATTGTAGGGGAAGGATGGAGCGGGGTGAGGTGAGGAGCGGGCGTGCCAGCGGCTAGGTGCCATCGTGTTGGAGGAAGATGGCGGCGACAACTAGGGTTGGAGGCGGCTAGGGTTCCGGCTCCTCCGGGAGCCGCACAATAGGAATAATAGTATTCTTATTGCCTAATCTCAAAAGTGTTTTACATCTAGTATTTATAACCTTAATACGAATGGCCTAAGCTAACTTGTGGGCCAAGGCCCCCCTAACTACTGCCGCGGTGGGCCTCCTCCGGTTATAAGCTAAACCGGTCATAACATCTCTCCCCACCTACGCAAACAGCTCGTACTCGAGCTGAAACTCTGGATAGTGTAGATGGAACTCCTCGGCTGCTCCCAAGTGGCGTCCTCTGCCGGAAGTCCATCCGACTGAATCAGCACGTACCACACGCCTCGACGTAGCTGGGCCTGCAAGACCTTCTCCGGTCCAGGAAGAAGATGCCTGTCGGCTGTCGGGGGAAGTGCGGGTGGTCCCGCAGGTGGCTCCCCACGGAAGGGCTTGAGCAGCCCCACATGGAAGACCTCGTGGATGCGAGCACCCGCCGGAAGCTAAAGGCGGTAAGCCACCTTCCCAATGCGCTCTAGGACAACAAACGGCCCGGCATAGCAAGGACCCAGCTTCTTCTTTGCGCGGGGGTCTAGTGATTGCGTAGAGCGGTGAAGAAGACGCAGCCACACCCAATCGCCCACCGCAAACTCCTCCTCGCGATGATGACCGTCATAGTAGTGTCTGGCCAACTGTCGGGCCCGAAGGAGGTGTTGTTGGACCTCCACGAGCATCTCGTCGCGGCTTCGCACAAGATCCCGGGCTGCCTCGGTCCGAGCTTTGGACGAATCAACTCAAAGAATCGGCGGAGGCGGGCGGCCATAGACCACCTCAAAAGGCGTGGCACAGAGGGCGGAGTGATAGGTGGTGTTGTAGCAGTACTCCGCCCACGAGAGCCAGTTCACCCATGCAAGAGGACGATCAACTGTGACACAATGCAAATACATGGCAATCACCTTGTTGATGACCTCGGACTGGCCATCCGTCTGAGGGTGGAAGGCCGTGCTCAGGCGGAGCTGCACGCCCGCCATCCTGAAGAGGTCACGCCACACATCAACATAAACACGGGGTCCCGATCACTAACGATTGAAGTAGGAGACCCATGGAGACGAATGATTCCGTCAAAGAAGGCCCAGGCCACGGACACCGCTATGTAAGGGTGACCGAGCGCGATGAAGTGAGCATACTTGGAGAAGCGGTCGACCACCATGAGAATGACCGATTTGTCGCCCACCTTAGGGAGGCCCTCGATGAAGTCCATGGAGATATCTGCCCAGACCTGAGACGACACCTCCAAGGGCTGGAGCAGACTAGCCAGCCGTAGCATCTCCGTCTTGTTACGCTAGCACGTTACACAAGATCGAACCCAGTCACGGACTAGGGCCCGATCACCAGGGATGTAGAAATCAGCGCAGAGACGATGGAGAGTTTTCTGCACACACTCATGGCCCGCCGAGTGGGCCAGCAGCAGCACCTGGTGACGGAGATCATCATGCGCCGGCACAAAATACCCGGCGCCTGTGGAGGAGCAGGCTGTCGGTAAAGCGCTAGGGCTCCTCCAAGTCGCCGGCAGCCAGCTGCGGCTGAAGGCAAATGGCGTCAGCCGCGATCGTTGTCGCTCGATGAATGTCGGTGAAGAGGCCGAAGGTCGGCCCGGAGCGGATGCATAGCACCGCCCCCTCAGCATTGGCGACAGGGGCATCATGGTCCGTTTCGCGGCGTGACATGGCGTCGGCCACGGTGTTAATACGACCGGGGCGATACTCGACAGAGAAGTCGAAGCCGGAGATCTTGGTGATCCATTGGTGCTGCAGCACGGTCGAGAGCCTCTGGTCCAGCAAGAACTTGAGGCTGTAGTGGTCTATGCGAATCTGGAAGGACCGACCCCAAAGATAGGGCCGCCAGTGGCGCACTGCCTGCACCAATCCAATGAGCTCACGCTCATAGGCCGCGAGCTTAAGATGGCGCAGAGCGAAAGGCCGGCTGAAGAAAGCGAGAGGTCCCTCGCCCTGATGAAGCACGACGCCGAACCCCGCGCCCGAGGCATCACAGTCCACAACGAACGGGCGGTCAAAATCTGGCATCTGAAGAACTTGCCCCATCATGAGGGCCCCCTTGAGGGCCTCAAATTCCTTCGTTGCCTCGTCGTCCCAAGCGAAAGCGTCACGGCGCATCAAACGCGTGAGGGGCGATGCGATGAGGCCGAACTCCCGGATAAACTTCCGGTAGTATCCCGCAAGGCCCAGAAAACCACAAAGAGCCTGCGGCGACTACGACGTCAGCCAGGCTGCAACGACCACCACCTTGCCGGTATCCATGGCAACCCCATCAGCCGAGATGACGTGGCCAAGGTAGGCGACCGACGGTGTCCCGAACAAGCACTTTGAGCGCTTAAGATGAAGATGGTGCGCCCGAAGCTCGTTGAAGACGATGGCGATGTGCTGAAGGTGCTCCGCCCAAGATGCACTGTAGATAAGAATGTCATCAAAGAAAACGAGCACAAACCAACATAGTTAGGGCCAGAGGACATCGTTCGTCAGAGCCTGAAAGGTTGCCGGGGCGTTGGAGAGGCCGAAGGGCATCACCAAGAACTTGAAGTGGCCATGGTGAGTCAAAAACGCCGTCTTGGCGATCTCGTCCGGGTGCACGTGCACCTAGTGGTACCCTGACCGGAGATCGAGCTTGGTGAAGAAACGCACCCCATGTAGCTCGTCCAAGAGCTCATCAACCACCGGAATCAGAAACTTGTCCTTAAGTGTGAGAGCATTAAGGGCGTGGTAGTCGATGCAGAAGCGCCATGTGTCGTCCGACTTGCGGACGAGGAGGACCGGTGCGGTTAATGGCGAGGTGGAGATTCAGATGATGCCCGCGGCGAGCATCATTGCGCACTGACTCTCCAACTCGTTCTTGTGCAGCTGCGGGTAGCGGTAGGGACGAACGGCCACCGGTGCCGAGCCCGACAGAAGGTGAATATGGTGATTATATGCTCGGGCTGGTGGAAGGCCCTGCGGCTCAGTGAAGAGGTCATCGTGCTGCTGCAGAAGGTGATCCAATAGGGGGTGCTCGGCCTCGGAGGTAGCCGCGGCATGCTGGAGCTGCGACGCCACGTGGGAGGTGCCCCCAACGCCGTCCCACCGGATGCGGCGGCCCAGCCGCCAGAATGTCATCGTCAGAGCATCGAAGTCCCAAAGGATGGGACCGAGGTTCCATGGAAAGTTGACGCCAAGGATGAAGTCGAAACAACCCAAGTCAATGCCCGCACATGTGATGGAGAAGTGTTCGTCACCGATGGTGATGGGCACGTTCCGTGCGAGCCCATGGCACCGAAGACGATCGCCGTTGGCCACCGTGACCCGAAGCTGCTCCCTGCCCGTCGTCGGAAGCGCTAAACGACACATGGTAGCCTCGGGCAGAAAGTTATGGGTGGAGCCTATATCCACCAAGGCCATCAAGTGCTCGCCGTGGATCATCACCGGCAAAAGCATGGTTCGCTCATCGTGGATGCCAGCGAGTGCATGGAGAGAGACCATGAGTGTCGTCGCCGGGGCGGCGGCGGGTGTGGCCTCCGCAGCTGCTGGGGGTTGTAGTACGTGGGCCCCGTCGGTCAGGGTGTCCTCCTCGATGTAGTTGGCCGTCTCCAAGTAGAAGAGGCGAGGGCAGACATGGCTCGGTGTATAGGGCTCGTCGCAGTTAAAGCAGAGGACCTGGCGCCACCGGTCCATCTGCTCCACCGGAGAGAGCCGACGGAAGGGCCGCGTCGCGGCCGAAGTGGTAGTCGTCGGAGCGGCCGAGGGTGGCCAGCCTGGCGCCGGGGCCTGTTGGGTGGCCTGTCGACCGCCTCGAGCTGGAGCTGTCGGCTGCATAGCCTGGGCGCGACACTCGAAGGCGCGGGCATAGTACATGGCCTTCTGGAGATCCTGAGGTCCGTGAAGCTCCACATCCACGTGGATGTGATCAGGAAGGCCACCGATGAAGAGGTCGGCCCGCTGCTGCACCGTCACGCCTGAAGTGTGGCATGCCAGGGCCTGAAAGTGGTTGGCGAAGTCCTGCACCATGGAGGTGAAGGAAGGCGACTGAGCTCCGCCAAGCGGCTCCCATAAACCGGAGGCCCAAAACGAAGGAGACAGAGCTCGCGGAGAGCTCCCAAGGGGGTCACGCCCAAGATGCGACCCTATCCTAAAGGAACTAGAAGGTCCCATCAAGGATAGAAGCGCATCTTGAAGACGCTTTTGCAAGGTGGATATCTTTACATCAAACCATTACATAATAGTTGGGGATACATACACGAGGCAAACAATGCCACATGAAGACATCATCACAATACATAAGAGCAACATCCGACTACGGACGAACACAAACAGAAACTCAAACGACATCCACCCTGCTATCCCAGGCTGCCGACCTGGAACCTATCCCCTAATCGAAGAAGAAGCAGAAGAAGAACTCCAGAACAAGTAACATCGCTCTCGCGTCATGATCATCGCAAAACCTGTACCTGCAACTGTTGTTGTAGTAATCTGTGAGTCACGAGGACTCAGCAATCCCATTACCATGGGTATCAAGACTAGCAAAGCTTAAAGGTTAAGGAAGGGGTAAAGTGGTGAGGTTGCAGCAACGACTAAGCATGATATGGTGGCTAACATACGCAAATACAGCGAGAAGAGAGCAAACGGAATGGTCGTGAAGCTAGCAATGATCAAGAAGTGATCCTGAACTCCTACTTACGTCAAACATAACCCAAAACCGTGTTCACTTCCCGGACTCCGCCGAAAAGAGACCATCACGGCTACACATGCGGTTGATGCGTTTTAATTAAGTCAAGTGTCAAGTTCTTTACAATCAGACATTAACAAATTCCCATCTGCCACATAACCGTGGGCACGGCTCTCGAAAGTTTATACCCTGCAGGGGTGTCCCAACTTAGCCCATCACAAGCTCTCACGGTCAACGAAGGATATTCCTTCTCCCAGGAAGACCCGATCAGTCTCGGAATCAAGGTTTACAAGACATGTCGACAATGGTAAAACAAGACCAGCAAAGCCGCCCGATGTGCCGACAAATCCTGATAGGAGTTGCACATATCTCGTTCTCAGGGCACACTGGATGAAAACTACGTACAACTAAAACCAGACCTCAAGTTTCCTCGAGGTGGCGCTGCAAGTGGCTCTAGTTCGGACCAACACTCGAAGGAGCACTGGCCCGGGGGGGTTTAAAATAAAGATGACCCTTGAGTCTGCAGAACCCAAGAGAAAGGTATAGGTGGTAGGTAGGCAAATGTAAAACCAAAGTTGGGCCTTGCCGGAGGAGTTTTATTCAAAGCGAACTGTCAAGGGGGTCCCATAAATCACCCAACCGCGTAAGGAACGCAAAATCAAGGAACATAACACCGGTATGCCAAAAACTAGGGCGGCAAGAGTGGAACAAAATACCAGGCATATAGCCGTGCCTTCCACCCTTTACCAAGTATATAGGTGCATTAATTAAATAAGAGATATTGTGATATCCCAACATAATCCTGTCCATCATGGAGCAATCATCAACTTCACCCGCAACGAACAACACTATAAGAGGGGCTGAGCAAAAGCGGGTAACATGGTTTGCTAGGAAGGGTGAAAAAGGTTAGAGGCTGGCATGGCAATTTGGGAGGCATGGTAAACAAGTGATAGGTAGCGCAGCATAGCGATAGAACGAAGCAACTAGCATGCAAAGATAGAAGTGATATCGAGGGTAATGGTCATCTTGCGTGAGATCCTGCAAGGAAGAAGAACGAGTCCATGAAGAAGACAAACGAACGTAGTCGAACGAATCCTCACAACTCCAGAACAAAAATGAAGCTACCGAGAGAAGCAAACCGGAAAGAAGCAAACAACATGGTAAACAAACATCACATAAACATGGCATGATGCACAATCAAGTATGATGCATGTCCGGTTTAATGAGGCATGACATGGCAAAGTGCAACAAACAATACTACAAGTTAAGTGGAGCTCAATATGCAACGAGTTGCATATTGACAAAACACCATATTGACATATTTAGTCTAATCTCGTTTAAGCTACCAAACAATATTAAATGTTGTTAAACATGGCAAGAGGTGAAGCATAATTAAATTACCTATCTAGGCAAGTTTAAATGAGACCGGAACAACAAACAACAATTCTGGAAAATCCTCATGTCATTTAGCAATTTTTAAGCAAACAACAATTTTAACCATTTAAATGTTCTTAACATGATGCGGATGACATAATCAAGGTTTATGTAATTTTTATGAAAATGTTGACATCTAATATGATAGGGAGCATTTGGTCACCATGGCGGAACAAAAGGGGTGACACGGCAACGATAACGAAAATGGTGCCATGACAACATTCCAGTGATCCGACAACTCATTGAGCGACCGGTGCAAACAAAGATGTGGATGTACGGAACATGCAAAAGAAGGTGGGGTGATCCCAGATACCGTGTGTCCCACATGTCGGTGCAAAGACAACTCGGACATGGTTCGAACATGAGCATCTCATACAACATGCATTCATTCACGGGCGTCGTCTCGGGGTTATACCTTTGAAGCGTGCATTTTCGGAGCGGTTCGAGTTCGGAGCGGTGTAGAGGAAGTAGGCGTTCATGGGACGTCGTGGAAGTAGTGGTACACGGCGACGGTAGTGGAAGTAGTAGTTCACATTTCGTAGATGTTCGGGGTCGTCGGTAGTTGTACAGAGTCGTTGTTGGACTTCATGGATCTGAGGTCTCCGGATGTAGCGGTACTTGGTGTCTCATCATTTTGTCGTAGTCGGACTTGATAAAAATGCACACCGGCTACAGTCATGGTACTTGGCGACAGAAAACACCCGACATGGGTACCCAAACTTGGCGCATTGGGGTCGGGTACTTGGCGAGTGCGCAGGTAGAGGTACTTGGCGAACTTGAGGTGGTCTTGGCTTGCAGGGACAACATACGAGACTTGAGCGCCGTTGGGCATCAGGATCAGGAGCAAAGGAGGCCAGGGCTCCTGGACGAAGCAGGGGCAGCTTCGCGAGCGAAGCAGGCAGCAGCAGTTCGAGCAAAGGAGCAGCAGCAAGCTCGCCGGGGTCTAGGCGCCGACGAGGAGACGCGGGAGGCGGCAGGGTCTTGGACAGCAATGCAGGACCTGACAGCAGCTTGGCGCGGGCGCTAGGCCAGGGCCTCGGAGTTGGCCGGAGAGGACAGCTCGGGCAGCGGGACAACGCGAGGTCGCAGGGAACGGAGGACGGAGGAGCTTGGCGGCGAGGACGTCGTCGAGGAGGAGCGAGGCCGTGACCCTAGGGCGCTCGAGATGGAGGCAGGGCCCGGATGCACGGGACCGAGCGCAAGGCTTCAAGGCGAGGAGGAGAGGTAGCAGGCCGGCAACGGGGTGGTCGGGTCCGACCGGCCATGGCGACTTGGTGAGGCAGCAGGGACGGGACGCCGATGGCAAGGGTGACGCGGAGGTCATCAACGCGCCAACCCGTGCGGTCGGCCTAGAGGAGGTCAACAAGGGGAAGGTGCACGGAGGAGAGGATGGGGCAAGGGCGCCGCTCCTCTGTCCATGCGTGGCGGCAGGCAGGAACGAGAGGGAGAGAGTGAGATGGGGATCAGGACAAACGAGGGAGATGGGGATCAGGACGAACAAAGGAGATGGCGGCGCTGGAGGAAGGGATTGAGGGAAAGAGAGGGGGTCGATCAGCCTAGGGTTAAGAAGCTGGTGAGGGCGGCTGGGCCTTGGGCCAAATTGGGCTGGTTGCTGGGCTCCTTCTCTCCTTACTTCTCTTCTCTTATAGAAAAAAAGGAAGGAGAAAAAGAGAGAAGAGCAAAGGTTAGGGAAAGAATTGGGCATAGGGTTTGGAGAAGGTTGGAAAGGAAATTATGAAAGGCATATAATTTAAACTGCAAGTGTGTTTATGGGTGATTCCGAAATAGTGGTATATTTAATATAGCTCCCTAACAATATTGAGAGACTTTTATATGTTGTAAAGAGAAATCACCATGTGAATTCCCTTGATTTAAATAGATCAGAAGATCTATGCAATTTATTTAGTTGAGGTTTTAAAAATTAAATGACATGCTGGCATGATGGCATGATGCAATGCAAAAATAAAAGAGCAAGCACAAAAGAAACACACGGTGATAAAAAATAACTAGGCGGCATCCGGAACGTTGGTCTTGGGGCGTCGTCCTGCTCGAGGGCATAATACCACGTCTATGCCGTGCCGCGGAGGTGTCGCTCCGATGCAAGGGTTCGCTGCCCGCGACAGACATGGTCGCACTGGTTGAGCCAGTTGAGGGGGTCCTCCGTGCCATCATAGGTGGCAAAGTCGATTTTGGCGAAACATGGAGGTGTCTGTGCCGGAGCGTCGTGTCGAACTGGCTCAGAGGAGCGGAGCAGGGCGGTAGGTGGTGCCTGGTCGGGGTACTCTCGGTTGCGACCTGTGGAGCCGGATGGCCCACCAGAACTACGGAAACGGGGTCGGCTGATCGGGTGTCGCGGTGTAGACCGGCGGTGGTGAAGATCCAGCTGCCCATGCTGGTATTGGCGACAGAGAGGGCGGGAACCGGACCTGATTGATGGGCAGGACGGCCTGCGAAGGCGCCCCCGAGCTGGGCAGGGGTGGCACGGGAGGCTGCATCAACAACGGTGGGGTGTAGACGGGCGCGCCGAGTGCTGTTGTAGCCGTGGTTGGCCACTGCGGCGAGAGCGGGCTCGCGGCCGGTTGTGGAGGAAGTAGCAGCGGTGATGGCGGCCCACTAGGGTGGCCTGCCGGGAGCTGCAGCAGCAGAAAGCCACCGCCCGTGGCGATACCCTGGGCCGGCCAAGGCAGCACAGGATGGCCGTAGGTGGCGATCGCCACAGCCGGGTGCGTGGCGTAGGGCCCCACCATGTGCAGCTGGAGGCCCTGGGCTGCCGTCATCAGGTGCTGCAGCGTGGTAGTCATTTGCTCTGGTGAGAAGATGGGAGTCGGCGGTGGCACGTGGGTGACCGGAGCTGGCGGTGTTGGGGCCGGTGGTATTGGTGTTGACGGTGTTGGGGCACCCGCGGTGGTGCTCGGTCCCAGCAGCGTCGAAGCTCCGTTGGTGGTCATCGGGAGGGCAGACAGCGAGGCTGTGGTGCCAGAGGGCAGTGGTGGCCTGGGTGATGGAGAAGACATGACCGAACCAGAGTCTCTGGATACCAAATTGGTAGAACCAGGGGTCCTACCGGACCCGCTCCAGATATTGTAGGGGGAGGATGGAGCGGGGCGAGGAGAGGAGCGGGCGTGCCGGCGGCTGGGCGTCGTCGCTATTGAGGAAGATGGCGGCGGCTAGGGTTCCGGCTCCTATGGGAGCTTGACTACAGGAATAATAATATTCTTATTGCCTGATCTCAAAAGTGTTTTACATCTAGTATTTATAACCTTAATACAAATAGCCCAAGATAACTTGTGGGCCAAGGCCCCCTAACTACTGCCCGGTGGGCCTCCTCCGGTTATAAGCTAAACTGGTCATAACAGCTATCACCTAGATTGGTTAGGTGTCACTCAGGAGCCTTCAAGGTCATGTGGAGTTGAACCAAGGAGTCTGTAAGGGCAAGGAGATCACCTGCTTCATGAATATCTACCCTAAGTGAGGCTAGTCCTTCATGGACATAAGCCGTGGTGGAATAGAAAAGATTGCTTCTTCGTGGACCCTTCATGGGTGGAGCCCTCCGAGGACTTGCTTAGTCGTTACCCTCCGTCGGTTGAAGTCTCCATCAACGTGGACGTACGATAAAACCACCTAAACCACGCCAAAATACATCGTGTCTTCATATCATTTGATCTTCCTATCTCTACCCCTTGACTTTCTGCACTCTTGCATGTTGCTACTCCCGTTGTTCTATCTCTAGATATGCATGTGTAGAAAGTATTGGTTACAACTTAACTAGTGCCAAAATCTGACTAAACTTCAATAAGACTAAACATTGCACCTTTGGTTCGTTAACTGTCTCCCCCCCCCATCTGGACTCTATCTTCTCGATCCTACACCATCCCATCGATTAATTTAACCTCGAGGCCACTTCCCATCCGGTCACCCATCCCAGACTGCCCCATCCACAACACGCTTAATTATTGGGTTCTTTTAGGATGAGATATCAGTAGGGAAGGTGCTCCTTGCTTATATGAGATGCATCTTCACATCCTTTATTGTGTACTAGATGACTGCACATCACCGACCCAATGCCACGTCACCCGTGAATCTAGAAGCTTCCCTCCATCATCTAGCTACATCTCATGTTTTCTCCTATTTTTTGCCGCCTAACCACCTTTGGAAGTGCCTCGCGGAGGCAATTTCTAAAGAGCAAATGCTACACATACCAGCCCTTGGCCATGGTTTGTGTGAAAAATCATCACCTGCAACAACAACATCGACGGCAGATGGAATCACCTGATATCTAGCCGTGCATCTCCATACCCTAGCCCCTCTTCGCCTCTCTCCCCACATGCCCGATTATATCTTTCTCCGGAAGAGCTCGAAGCCGCGTGAAGTCAGGTTTCCCAAGAGGAGGGTTGATGGAGGAGGACCATGCGATGTTGGATACTGATGATGAGGGTGAGGAAATGAGATGGACAACGACATCTATGAATTTGATGACGATGAGACGATGGACATCGATTTGCTTCCAGTGATTGTGGTGGAGTTTCCTTTGATGGTGGAGGAGGCACCACATCTGTCCCCCATCTTACATGCGACATTAGCGACCCTCATCGCTGATCAAATTGATCATGAGACGGACTTCGCCATGCTTTGTCGGTCCTGCTCAATTGCCTTCTAGGACTTCCTCGGCCCGGGCGAAGCAAGGCGGCAGTTCTATGTTGATGAATGGCACCCTCCAAGAGATCCGCGACATTGTCGTCCAGGCTCACCAGGAAGAGGAGGTGACAACTATGAAAGTGGGTAGCGCAACAAAGTAGTTGTTGTCGGATATCGGGTTCCGGCAAAACCCTTAAGGTTCAAACTCTAGGGTGCGCTCGAAGATCTCCTCCTACTGATCCATGCCCTCAGCCTCGTCGCGATTCCTAAGCTAGATCGATGAACTCACAGCACAAGGGACACAAGATTTATACAGGTTCGGGCCACCGTTCTGGTGTAATACCCTACGCCTCTTGGGCTGATGATGAATAGTACAGAGAAAGAATAGCCTCGCGATGAGAGGTGTTCTTGCGGTGGCGTGGTGTTTTGCTTGGGAAGGATTCGATCCCCTTCTACTGTGGTGGCTAGCCCTATTTATAGAGTCCCTAGTCCACTCCCTAAATATTGAGCGGCAAGGGATCCAACAACGGCCATTTTGAAAGGGGATAGCTAGTACAAGCTATACTGACTAAAGGTGGTATTCGCCTGTCAAAGGCGCTGGTGGTGACGCCGTCTTGGGCTCCATGGTGACATCTGTCCTGCCATCCTGCTGGTCTTGGTCTTGTTGCACCGATATGGAAACCTTTGCCTGATGCCTCGGTACTCCATGTCTGCGCTTGCCCCCTTAGCATCAAAGGAGAAACTAGGACACTGCGCGTGTTGGCACCCGCTTGGCGCCCGCCTAGCCTTGATCGTCATGGCTTGCATCATGGGTATCCTCGTGAGGTACCCCTTGCCTTGATCTCTCCGCCTCCTCACGAGCCTACCTGGTGAGGCCACTCCTAAGGAGGCCTTGGTGTGGTCTGCCCCGCGAGGCTTGGCCCCTTGCAAGGGTCTTGAGTGTTTGGTTGATGAAGATGGGCCGTACTGGGCCACCGATTGAGCCACGCAGCAGGCTGCAGGCAGGCAAGTCTAGGGATCCCCGTTCCCAGAACGCCGATAGTAGCCCCCGGGCCCAAGGAGTGCTCGGACTTGGCTTAGCGGCGAAACCAAAGGGCAAGTGCGGAGCACCGCGGGCCCCACAGCCTGCAGCCTTGGTTGACGCGTGGCGATGGATTGGACGTGGGCATCTCCACTTCCCCATGCCGTCTCGGCAACTGCCCGATTTGATGAGTCCCTGCTGCATGCAAAAAGAGTCATCATTACCTACGATCATGGAGGTTGACGGTTGGCATCCCTTGGGCTGTAAATGACGAGGGGTGATAGCCTTCGTCGCCCATCTCTTCTTGCTTTGTGTGCTCGCTTCTCCTTCCTTGCTCCTGCTCCTTGTAGTGCCCCCATGGCGCCCGTGAAGAGGTTCTCAGCCGCGGAGAAGGGGAAGGCTCGCCAGGAAGGGTCTGGCTCTCCTCCGACCAAGCGCGGCCGCGATTGTCCTCACAAGCATCCCGCGACCCCTTCTGTGGCTTCCGTGGTCGCGGTGGTGGCCCTTCACGCAGTGGTGGCCGCCCATGTCAAGGCAGCCCAATCGGTGGGGGAGGGCGTGCCGTGGCTGCGCAGCCTCCCCGGCCGCGCTTCCACTCGGAGGAGGTGCTTTCGGAGTTTGTTGTGTGGTCGGATAACCCGGCCGACAGTTGTCTTAAGCTCCCTCGTTCCTTCGCCGGCGAACTGCCGGCCGCTGGCCCCGACAGGCTCTGGTTGCAGGCAGATGGCTACTGCAGCAAGGCCTCCTGGGTCGTGGTGGAGATCTCCATCGCCGGCAACGTAGCCCTGGCCCGAGGCTGGCAGACATTTGCCCGTGCGCATGGTCTGGGCAGGCGGTGCACCCTCCACTTCAGGTATGACAGCGACGCGACCCTCTGTGTGAGGGTGTTCGGAGAAGATGCCTGCCGCGTTGGGTGCTGCCCTGAAGACAATGATGGAGACGAGGTGCTCAGCCTTGGCGACGGCCGTGACGAAGGCGAAGGCGAACCCGCTCCCGGACACGACCACAGCTCGCCGAGCTTCAGCGTCTCCTCCTCTGGCGACAGCTCCTCCAGCGGCGCCTATGATCAACCACCACGCCATCGTGCCCGCCTCGAGGGCGACGTCGGGTCATCCAGTCTCCGGGCTCCGGTGAAGCCCGAGGCAAAGTCCGACCGAGCTCAGGAGGGCGCCGCGGATCCCTCCTCGCGAGCTGTTGCAAGGTGCGTGCTGCTTTTATTTTGTTTTCCTCCTTTTCCTGCATCGAGAGAGAGAAGTATGGGGCCCCGTGGGGGCGTGCAACAGATTATGATTCCCTGGTTATCGTGCTGCATTTATTGTTCCTGTGTTCTGTTATGGTGCCGTTGTTATGCGTCTGCGCATAGGAACAACTTAGCTTGGGATGTTTAAAGTAGTTTTCGCCTCACGAGGTGCCTGCCTCGCTGGTTGCCTTAAGAGCTGCAAAAAATCTGTTGGGATAATCATTTCCGAATCTTGGTCGCGAGGGTTGTCGGCCGTGGCCCAGCGCTTGCGTCGCGATGCCCGAGGGGCATGGACTGGGAGGGGTGCTCCCGCTGCGAACTCGAACGAGAGAGCCTCGCGAAAATTAGGAGGGGAAAGGCTCGCGAGGGCACCCGCGCAGCCCCTTCACGAGGTTTGCGAGAGAGAGAGATCGAGTCCGGCAAAAAGCTAAAAACAAAAACAAGGGCAGAAGACGACAGAAAAAAACGGCAAGGAATACTAGAAGAAACTTTAATCAAGATTCGAACCAGGAAGAGCGAGCCAACTACGGAAAGAAAATGAAAAGCCACGTCCGGCACCTAGTCTAGTCTTCGACGTCTTCTCACTAGCGCGGAGCTAATTGCTACCACTGGGCATGGGCGGGAGCCCCCGAGGGCCAAGGGTGGCACTCCGGAGACTCTGGGGCGTGTATAGCCCCACTCATTATTACGTGAGAGTGTCACGGGCGGCGAGCTTCACAGGCACCGAGCCTTCTTCATAGGCACCGGGCCTTTCTTCCGGCGGCGAGCTTCACAGGCACTGGGCCTTCTTCACAGGCACCGGGCCTTTCTTCAAGGGTAAAACTTCCGGAGGTGCTGGATGTTCCAGGCGTTCGGGATGGGTACCCCCTCCTGAGTCTCTAGGCGCGCGGCGCCCGACCTGGAGACATGGACGACCTTGAACGGGCCCTCCCACATGGGTTAAAGCTTATGCAGCCCTTCCCTGGAGAGCACCCTCCTGAGGACGAGGTCACCTACCTCGAGAGTCCTGGGTTGGATGTTGCGACAATGATACCGCCGCAGCGCCTGCTGGTATCTTGCCGCCCATACCGTAGCTTCATGGTGGCGTTCCTCCCCCAGCACGAGGTCCATCCCCCACATGGCATCCTGTTGTGCCTCATCAAACGCTTGGACCCGCGTGGAGCGATGCCTAACCTCGTGAGGGAGAACCGCTTCTGCTCTACAGACAATGAAGAATGAGGTCTCGCCAGTTGGCTTGGTGGCGGTACTGCGGATGGAGCATAGTACGGATTGGAGCTCGTCGTACCAGCCCCTGCCGTAGGCCTCCATCTTCTTCTTGAAGGTCCTGGTCTTGAGGCCCCTCAGGACCTCCACCTTGGCGCGTTCGGCCTGGCCGTTACTTTGGGGGTGCGCCACCGAAGCATAGCATATCTGTGTTCCAAGGTTAGCACAATACGTTTTGAAGAGATTGCTAGTGAACTGCGAACCGTTGTCGGTGATGATGCAGTTAGGGACCCCAAATTGGCTCATGAGGTCCTTGATGAACTTGACCGCAGAACCGGCTGGGATGGTGCGGACGGCTTCCACCTCTGCCCACATGGTGAACTTGTCGATGGGGACATAGAGGTAGCGGTAGCCCCCAGGCGCTCGAGGGAACGGGCCCAAGATATCCAGCCCCCAGACCGCGAACGGCCACGAGAGTAGGATGGTCTGCAGGCCCTAAGCTGGCTGGTGGATCTGCTTGGCATGGAATTGGCAGGCTTCATAGGACTTCACCAGCTCGGTTGCGTCGTTGAGTGCCGTAGGCCAGTAGAACCCACTAGAGAACGCCTTGCCGACGAGGGTCCGTGATGATGAGTGGTGTCCGCAATCCCCACCATGTATGTCGGCCAGCAGCTCCTTCCCCTATTCCCTGGAGATGCAATGTAGGGAAATGTCATTTGGTCGTTTCCGGTATAACTCACCATCTTGGATGCAGTAGGCCATGGCCTGCCGGGCCACACACTCCGCGTCCTCCTCTTTCTCTGGCAGTGTCCCTTGCATCAGGTAGTCCTTAAATCCAGTGGTCCAGCATCCCTCCTGAGGCTCCACCACCAAGAGTAGGCGTGCTCCCGAGGTCGGGCCACAGACCGGGGCTCCTGTGGCAGGTGGCTGAGGGAGTTCTTCCCGAGGCTATGTTGTGCTTGAAAGTGATGGTACCGCTGATGGCTTGAAGAGTCGCTCCTCGAAAACGCCAGGTTCCTGAGGCAGCCGCCTGGACGCCCTCTTGGCGATGTCATCAGCCTCCTCATTGGTGTCGCGGGGCACATGCTGCAACTCCAGCCCCCAGAACTGTTTCTCCATCTTGCGTACTTCCGCAAGATATGCCTCGATGCGTTCATCCCTCGGCTCGTACACCTTGTTGGAGAAGTTGACAAGGAGTTGTGAATCGCCCTTGATTATGAGGCGCTTCACTCCTAACGCTATCGCAGCTTTCAGGCCTGCTATGAGGCCCTCATATTCTGCTATGTTGTTGGAGACCTTCTTGCCCTGCTGGAAACAGAGTTGTAAGGTGTAGTAGAGCTTGTCCTGAGTGTGGGATATAAGCACTGCACCAGCCCCCGCGCCCTGCCACGAGGATGCTCCATTGAAGTACATGACCCACCCATCTGGTGCCTCGCTTCCTGGGGAGAGAGATTGATCCTCGCCCGCCTTGAGCCCTGGCGCCTCCATCCATTCTGCCACAAAATCAGCAAGTGCGGCTCCCTTGACGACCCTGGTTGTGCTGAACTCCAACTGAAACGCCTGCAGCTTGATGTTCCATTCGGCGAACCTTCCAGCGGAGTTGGGGCTCCTGGGTACCCTTTCCAATGGGTAGGCCGAGATGACCTTTATGGGGTGACCTTGAAAGTAGTGTCATAGCTTACATGAGGCCACCAAGAGCGCGAGTAAGAGCTTCTGAGGCATGGGGTATCGTGCTCTTGCATCAAGCAACACTGTGCTGATGAAGTACACCGGATGCTCGACGAGGGTGGGTGTGCTGACGAGGCTTGTGTCCTCTGGAGGTTGAGACGCTTCCTGATACGATGGAGCCCCCAGCGCCTGGTTTCTTGGTGCGACCTCTTCAACCCTGGGGGCATCTTCCTGCTGAGGTTGATCTCCGGCTGCCGTGGTTGTGGTCCTGGCGAGACCTTCTTGGTATTGTGTCGCCACGGCTGGGGCCGTGGCCGGTCATGACGCGGCCTTAGCCTGGCGTTCCTCCCGAATCACTACCAAGGCTACGCTGGCGGAGAAGGGAGTTGCGGCGAGGTAGAGCACCAGGGACTCAAGAGGGCGCGGTGCCACCATCACCGGAGGGCTGGTCAAATATTTCTTGAGGTCTTGAAATGCTTGGTCGGCCTCCTGTGTCCACTCAAACGGGCCTTTCTTCTTCTTCAGCTTGAAGAACGGGAGGGCGCGCTCCCCCAGCTTGGATATGAAGCGTCCTAACATAGTCACGCAACCGGCGAGCTTCTGCATTGCCCTGAGGGTTTGCGGTGGACTCATGTCTTCGATTGCCTTGACCTTCTCCGGGTTGTCCTCGATCCCCCTGTGGGACACAAGGAAGTCCAGTAGCTTGCCGGAAGGGATGCCAAACACGCACTTCTCTGGATTGAGTTGCAGGTCCACCCGACGGAGGCTCGCGAAGGTCTCCTCCAAATCCTGGATCAAGGTCCTTGCCTCCCGAGATTTCACCACAATGTCATCGACGTAAGCCTCAGCGTTTTTCCCGAGCTGCCGGCCTAAGGCGATGTGCATTGGCCACTAGAAATTTGCGCCCGTGTTGAGCAACCCAAACGGCATGCAAGTGTAGTAGTACATCCTGCATGGGGTCAGGAAGGCTATCTTCTCCATGTCCTCCACCGCCATCTTGATTTGGCGATAACCCGAAAATGCATCCAGGAAGCACAGCAGGTCGCACTCGGCGGTGGAGTCGACAATCTGGTCAATGGAAGGGAGTGGGAATGGATCTTGTGGGCAGGCCTTGTTGAGGTTGGTGAAGTCAACGCACATGCGCTCCTTTCCTCCCTTCTTTGGCACGACAACAGGGTTTGCCAGCCATCCGGGGTAGCGAACCTCGCGAATAACACCTGCTGCCTCTAGCTTGCGGGTTTCTTGGACGATGAAGGCCTGCTTCTCGGTGGACTGCCGCCTCGCTTTTTGCTTCACGGGGCGTACATTGGGGCACACATTCAGGTGATGCTCAATCACCTCCCTTGGGACCCTCGCTAGCTTCTTGGGTTCCCACATGAACACCTCCATGTTCGAGCACAGGAACTTCACCAGCGCCTCCTCTTGGTCAGGGTTGAGGTTTGCATCTATGGTGAAGGTGGCTCCTAAGGACCTGTCCTCCTCAACTGGCACCTGCTTGGTCTCCGCCTTGTACTGAGTGAACGGCTGCTTCTTCTTGGTCGGTGCAGCCTCCTTGGCCTTGGAGGTGTCCATGCCGGTAGGCTGCACCGCTGCGACAGTCTTGAGGGCGAGCTTGAGCGCCAATAGAGCCTCCTTGGTATCTCCAGCTACGGTGAGGACGCCGTTGCTCCCGGGTATCTTCATGAGGTTGTAAGCCAGATGGGTCGCTGCCATGAACTGAGCTAAGGCAGGGTATCCGTGGATGGCGTTATATGGGAGGCTGATGTGGGCGATGTCGAAGTTGACCAGCTCTGTGCGGTAGTTGTAGTGGGTGTCGAAGGTCACAGGAAGGCGGATCTGCCCTAGGGAGCTGGAGGAACTGCCTCTAACTCCCGAGAAGGGCTTGCTGGGTTGGAACCATTCTAGCGGTACATGGAGGAGGCTGAAGGCCTCCCCCGAGAGCACGTTGAGGCCGGCGCCACCGTCGATGAGGGTTTTGGTAATGGCCACCTGGCAGATGGTGGGCGTGCAGAGCATCAGGAGTGCGCCCGAACAGGCGGTGTTGGCAGGGTGATCTTCCGAGTTAAAGGGCACGTCGGCCTTGGGTGTCGCCCAGCCTGGGAGAGCTCCTTGCCGCGCGAGGGCGGTGCCGATCTGGTGAATGAACGACTTAGCGTGGCGGTCTGAGGGTGGCGCCTGCGAGCCACCCAGGAGAGTTGTGATGATCGGGTGCGCCGGCACCGCGTAGTGGGCGAGGAAGAGGTTCCATAGTTCCTCCTAGGAGGCCACAAAAGATGCCGGCAGGTTGAGCAGCCAAGCACGCGGGATGCCAGTGAGGGCCATGGGAAGCCAGTTGGCCATGACCTTGTCGTCGCCTCTGGCCTTGAGGACGGCCACCTCGTATGCCAGCAGGAAAGCCAGCGGGTCCGCCGCACCGTCGTAGCGCGGCGACATCTCTAGCTTGAACTTGTATTGCCACTGCACCTGCCTGTAACGCCCCGGATTTGATGTGCCAGGTGTCTGCCAGTTATTCACCATCGTTGCCATGTCATTTGCTTGCGTGTTGCATTTTATCATGTCATCATGTGCATTGCATTGCATACGTGTTTGTCTCATGCATCCGAGCATTTTCGCCGTTGTCCGTTTTGCGATCCAGCACTCCTATGCCCTCTTGCGTTCCCCTTTTGTCTCTCATTGTGAGTGGGTGTTGAACATTCTCGGAATGGATCGAGTCTTGACAAGAGGCCTTGGTATAGCACCAGTAGACCGCCTGTCAGGTTTCGTGCCATTTGGAGGTCGTTTGATACTCCAACGGTTAACCGGGTAACCGTAAACCCCCCTTCTCTTTGCAGCCCAACACCCTTCCAAACTGGCCCAAAACCCATCTAACTCCCCTTCATGCTCTCGGTCGTTCGATCACGATCGTGTGGGTGAAAACCACTCCTCATTTGGACTCTCCTAGCTCCCTCTACCTATAAATATGTGCCCGTCCCGGATTTTTCGCGCAGATGAAACCCTACCCTCGTCTTCCTCCGCGCGCCGGACACGTCCGGACGGCGCCGGACACGTCCGGACGGTGCCGGACATGTCCACCGCCATCAGCCACGTCGCCCCGGTGAACCAGCCGCCGCCACGTCATCGCCCTACCGCTCGCGACCCGCCGCCGCGGCCCCGCGCCGGCGCGCCCGTCCGCCGCCCGTGCTCCGCCTGATCTGGGCCGCGCCCCTCCCCGCGCCTCGCCTGACCTCGTCGCCGCCGCCTCGTTAGGGCTGCGCCTCCGCCGTCGGGCATCCCGCGCCGCCGCGACGTTCGCCGGCACCGAGTTGCCGCCTCCCCCGCGCCCCTGCTCCTCCCGGCGGCGACCGAAGCCTCCTCGTCCCCGCCTCCATCCTCGCCGGGACGCCCGAGCCCCGCCGTGCCCTGATCCGGTGTCCAGCCACCAGATCCGGCAGGCCTGGGCCCGGATCCGCCTCCTCTACCTGTCCTGCACTGCCGCCGCCGACATTCGCCGGCGAGCTCGAGCTGCCGGTTGCCGCGCCACCCGTTCGCATTGGCCCGCGAGGGCCCCGTGGAGGCCCAGCCAGCCAAGCCTTCCCTGGCCTGCTTCCTCTTCGTGGGCCGAGCCCAGGGTGAGCAGCCCTCTAAGCTCCGCTCTGGGCGCCTCGTAGTTATTCGTCGCTCACCCATTTTTTTTCTGTAAAACTGCTAAGTCCCAGATTTTTGACATTATCATGCCATGTTCATCGCATCATATCTCTGCATCCGTAACTTCGTTTCGTGCGTGTAATATGTCTAATTGTTTGTCTCAACGAGTACATCATTTCATCCATGGCATCATATTCATTTGAGCTCATCTTGGTGCCTGAATCATTGTTGTAAGAGTGCTTCATGATGTTTTCTGCTGTGTGTTAACAGAACGAGCTCTTTTATCATTTTTGCCATGATTGATGTGTGCATCCTATGAGGTTGATGTCTACAGGTGTTTTGATCTATTCCATGTCTTCTTTACAGTGGTGTATGCCATGTATTTTTGTGATCAATGTGGTGACTAGCACAAGCATGCAAACTAGGCTTTGTGATATTGCTGATTTTAGTCCCTGTTCTGCTGTAATTTTGATGCCATGTAAACATGTTGCTATAGAGAGATCCATGCATAATTTGAGATACTTCAGCAAGGATGTTTTGAACATATGGTTATTGTCTATCCATTCATGCCTCTGGTTGCAATTATGGAGTAGTCTAGCATGTCATTTTCGTGCTCTACTTTTGCTTCAAAATGTTTCCTGGCAGATTGTTTACATGTTATTCAATTTTGCCAAGGTCGTTGTAGTTGTTCCTTGCACCCTATGGACTTGCTCTTGCCATGCTTAGCTTCACAAATATGTCTTCTTACTGTTGGTTGCCTTTCCATGCTATGTATTGCTCATCTACATGCCTTCATAATTCTGTTCCTGCCATGTTTGAATATGTATTATAACTTGCTATGTTTACATGGGTGCCATCATATTTTCTGGTCCTTTTTGGCTCATGGTCAGTAAAGGACTTTTGATCCATGCATTTAGTAGATTCATGCCATGCCTTTGTTTGCCATTATAAGTTCCTGTAACATGTTGTTTGGTAGCTCTATACATTGCATCGTGATGTTATTTTCTGCAAAGTCTGAATTGTTATAACTTGCAATCTTACCATGTGTGTTTGAGCATGTTCTAGTGATTTCTGGAGATAGCTCAGTGTTCATGTTTTGTTATGATTTACCTGTACATCATGCTCATGTATTTTGTTTTCATGTTGAGATGCTGTAGCATGTTGTTTTGGTGCTTGCAATATGCCTAGTTGCTGTTTTGGACAGCTTGTCCTTTAAACTTGTTTCATGTGTGTGTGTTGAACCGTTGCTCCGTTTTGAGTGTGCTCTATATGAAACTTGCTTAGAATTGCATGTAGCTTCATATTATCATGTTCCATCCAGGTTTTGAGGTGTTTGCTTGATGTTTGGGTGCATTTTGCATCAATGCCATGTTTAACTTGTGTTGCTCATATCTTCTAGGACGTAGCTCCGAATTAAATGAACTTTATATGTAACTTGACTAGAATCTCGTGTAGATCATCTTTGTGTATCTTAACTTGCTGTTTAACAACTTCAACTTAACGTTTGTTCAGATCTGGACCAATTTCGAAATATGCATATGAGGACTTACCGGAATTGTTATATGTTGTTCCCGGCCTCATTTAAACTTGCCTTGATGTGTTGCTCTTGTTTTGCATCATCTCTTGCCATGAGTAGCTTCATGTAGATTTGTCATGCATCATGCTTGTTGTGCATCATGTCATGTTCATGTGTGGTGTGTTTACCATGTTGTGTGCTTCTTCTCGATAGTTCCCATTTCGTTGCGATCGTGAGGATTCGTTCGTCTACGCTTTGTTTGTCTTCGTGGCTTCATCCGTTCATCTTCTTCATGGACTCGTTCTTCTTCCTTGCGGGATTTCAGGCAAGATGACCGCTACCCTGGATCTCACTACTATCATTGCTATGCTAGTTGCTTCGTTCTATCGCTATGCTGCGCTACCTATTACCTGTTTATCAAGCCATCCCATATTGCCATGAACCTCTAACCTTTGACACCTTTCCTATGCATACCGTTGTTTGGCTATGTTACCGCCTTTGCTCAGGCCCTCTTATAGCGTTGCTAGTTGGAGGTGAAGTTGAAGATTTCTCCATGGTGGACAGGATTTTGGTTGGGATATCACAATATCTCTTATATTTAATGCATCTATATACTTGGTAAAGGATGGAAGACTTGGCCTTATGCCTGGTGTTTTGTTCCACTCTTGCCGCCCTAGTTTCCGTCATACCGGTGTTATGTTCCCGGATTTTGCGTTCCTTACGCGATCGGGTGATTTATGGGACCCCCTTGACAGTTCGCTTTGAATAAAACTCCTCCAGCAAGGCCCAACCTTCGTTTTACATTTGCCTCACCTAGCCCTTTTTCCCTTGGGAGTCGCGCTCTCGAGGGTTATCTTTATTTTAGCCCCCCCCGGGCCAGTGCTTGTCTAAGTGTTGGTCCGAACTAGAGCCCTTTGCAGCGCCCCCTCAGGGAAACTTGAGGTCTGGTTTTAGTTGTACGGATTGCTCATCCGGTGTTGCCCTAAGAACAAGATATGTGCAGCTCCTATCGGGATTGTCGGCGCATCGGGCGGTCTTGCTGGTTTTGTTTTACCATTGTCTAAATGTCTTGTAAACCGGGATTCCGAGTCTGATCGGGTCTTCCTGGGAGAAGGTATATCCTTCGTTGATCGCGATAGCTTATCATGGGCTAAGTTGGGACACCCCTGCAGGGTATAATCTTTCGAAATCCGTGCCTGCGGTTATAGGCAGATGGGAATTTGTTAATGTCCGGTTGTAGATAAATTGACACCCGATCCGAATTAAAACGCATCAACCGCGTGTGTAGCCGTGATGGTCTCTTTTCGTTGGAGTCCGGGAAGTGAACACGGTTTCTGGGTTATGTTTGACGTTAGTAGGAGTTCAGGATCACTTCTTGATCATTGCTAGCTTCACGACCGTTCCTTTTGCTCTCTTCTCGCTCTTATTTGCGTATGTTAGCCACCATATATGCTTAGTCGCTTCTGCAACCTCACCACTTTACCCCCTTCCTTTCCCTTTAAGCTTTGCTAGTCTTGATACCCATGGTAATGGGATTGCTGAGTCCTCGTGGCTCACAGATTACTACAACAACAGTTGCAGGTACAGGTTGTGCGATGATCATGACGCGAGAGCGATGCTTGCTTGCGTTGAGTTCTTCTTCTGCTTCTTCTTCGATTAGGGATAGGTTCCAGGTCGGCAGCCTGGGCTAGCAGGGTGGATGTCGTTTAAGTTTCTGTTTGTGTTTCATCCATAGTCGAATGATGCTCTTATGTATTGTGATGTTGTATTCCTGTGGCATTGTATTCCTCTTGTATGTATCCCCATCTGTTATGTAATGTAGATGTAATGATATCCACCTTGCAAAAGCGTTTCAATATACGGGTCTATCCTTGGTGGGACCTTCGAGTTCCTTTTGGATAGGGTCGCATATTGGGCGTGATAAGTTGGTATCAGAGCCTCGACCGACCCTAGGAGCCCCCTTGATGGATCGTGTAGTTTGGCCGTTGTTGAGTCTAGAAGAAAACTGTTTTTCAGAGTCTAGTTATATCGGAGAGTAGGAATTCTTTTTACTCCTCAGCCCCTTCGTCGCTCTGGTGAGGAATCTTGACGTAGGTGTTTTGAACTACTCCTCTTCCCTTCAAATTTTTCTTTAGGATCACACAGTCGGTTTTCCGATTGTTGGTTCTCAACTCTTTTCATCCGATCCATTTCTCATCAAATTGACTCGAGCCTCTTCATCTTTGATTTCAATCCTTAGTCCGCTCCCAATGAAGTTGTTTTTCTGTCCTCAGTTGTTTTCTTTCCCACCCGCCCTCCCTGTTTTTCTTCTCGGAACTGGATTCCGTAATCGAGTATCCATCCTACTCGTGTGAAGCCTTTGCCTTCTTTTCAACCGGTGTTTTCCCTTCAAGATATTCATCGATTTCCCCTTCCAGGTTGCCTTTGTTTTCCCGCCCTCCCACCCTTTTCTTCCCGGAGTCTGACTCTCTCTCGACAATCTATTTCATTCGTGTGGAGCCTCTTTAGTCTTTCGTCAATTGTTTCAACCGGTGAATTCTCGTTTTGTTCGACATTCTTCATCTCTTTTATGGTGGACTCAATTCAAGTTTTTCGGGTTGATTATATTCTTTCCCTCAGCTCAAGTGTTTTCCCTGCTCGTTCGCCTCTCGCCAGTTAATCATTCCGGAGTTCGTAAGACATCTCAGGAGATTCATCTGTGTTCGAATTAATTCGAGTTTGTTACCTCATTCAAATATTTCAATTGTTCTGGTGCATCATCTATCTGTTCAACAATCCTTTCCAACGGTGTTTTTCTCTTCAGTGGGCCCTAACCCACAGGTCTTTTTCCAGGATCTTACCTGACTCTTCTAATTCCCCCGGAGTTATTCTCAATTCTTTTCAAAGTGTGACGTAAGAATGGATTCCATCAGTCACATGTCTTCTCCGAGATCGTTTCTTAATCATTTCATTGTTGGCTCAACCTCTCTGCTTTTCATTCTACCGGAGTATCTCAGTAATTTTGGTGGTGTTTTTCCCGTCATCAGTTGAAGATCGAAGAAGAGTTTTCATATCATCCTCTTGAATTATTCCATTTGTCAGATATTCTTTTCATCCATCTGGAGTATGTTAGGAGTTGTTTTTACATTTCTTTTCACCGGAGGCCATCATTCCAGCTATCGTCCTCTAATTATCCCGGTGCTACGTTCAAGTGTTCTTTAATCAGCTCGTCATCTCTTTGTTCTTGTGCATCTAAATCCTTCCCGGTGTTTCATTCTCTATCGTCAGTCATTTTCGAGTTCTTACGGTGGTTCGTTTAAGATTATTTTTCCTTGATTATCATTTTAATTCATTCGTTCTTTCAATCCTACCGGTGGTTCATGAAGACTTTCTCAAGTTTTTGTGCTATCCCTTCTCAATCCTTTTCAAGAAAAATAAGTAGTATGCAAAATTCATTGCTTGTCATCAATTTAATTTGATGAAGGATAAGCATACAATAAATCTTATTCTTATTTCATTCAAGTGTTTAATCCCTTCCTTCGAAGTTTGTTCTTGGTGAATAAATTCTAGTTCCTAGTGTTTTCATCTTTTTCTTTTCCGGAGTTCAAATTTCCTCGACCATTTCGCCGGAACCTCCATCTAAATCATCGCAAGGCTCATCTTATTCTTTCTTCCTTCATTTTATCTCATCATCCTTTTGTTACCGGAGTTCTTCATGGTGGTTCTTCATGATTTAATTCAATCTTCGAGAGTTCATCAAGTATCATTCCATCTGCTTAAGTTTGTGTTCTATTCTTTCCTTGTTCAGCCGGAGTGTTGCCTAAATCTTTTAAGCCTTATTTGTTTCTTATCTCGTTTTAACTAGAGTGGTTTCATAGTCTATCTGATTCTGTGAGCTTTCGATTCTCGTCATTCTCGCCGTTCCTCTCTTTTTCTCGAGTGCTCTCGATTCTTTGCTTCTTCTTTGAGTTCTTGTTTCACCTCTTCCTTTTTCTCTTCCGTCTCGGTCCTAAGATCTCGGGATGAGATCTCTTGTTAGTGGAGGAGTGTTGTAACGCCTCGGATTCGATGCGCCAGGTGTCTGCCAGTTATTCGCCGTCGTTGCCATATCATTTATTTGCGTGTTGCATTTTATCATGTCATCATGTGCATTGCATTGCATACGTGTTCGTCTCATGCATCCGAACATTTTCCTTGTTGTCCGTTTTGCGATCCGGCACTCCTATGCCCTCCAGCGTTCCCCTTTTGTCTCTCGTTGTGAGTGGGTGTTGAACATTCTCGGAATGGATCGAGTCTTGCAAAGCGGCCTTGGTATAGCACCGGTAGACCGCCTGTCAAGTTTCGTGCCATTTGGAGGTCGTTTGATACTCCAACGGTTAACCGGGTAACCGTAAACCCCCCCTTCTCTTTGCAGCCCAACACCCTTCCAAACTGGCCCAAAACCCATCTAACTCCCCTCCATGCTCTCGGTCGTTCGATCACGATCGTGTGGGCGAAAACCGCTCCTCATTTGGACTCTCCTAGCTCCCTTTACCTATAAATATGTGCCCCTCCCGGATTTTTCGCGCAGATGAAACCCTAGCCTCGTCTTCCTCCGCGCGTCGGACACGTCCGGACGGCACCGGACATGTCCGCCGCCCTCAGCCACGTCGCCCCGGCGAATCAGCCGGCGCCACGTCATCGCCCCGCCGCCCGCGCCCCGCCGACGCGGCCCCGCGCCGGCCCGCCCGTCCGTCGTCCGTGCTCCGCCCGATCTGGGCCGCGCCCCTCCCCCGCGCCTCGCCTGACCTCGCCGCTGCCGCCTCCTCAGGGCTGCGCCACCGCCGTCGGGCATCCCGCGCCGCCGCTGACGTTCGCCGGCACCGAGTTGCCGCCTCCCCCGCGCCCCTGCTCCTCCCGGCGGCGACCGGAGCCTCCTCGTCCCTGCCTCCATCCTCGCCGGGCCGCCCGAGCCCCGCAGTGCCCCGATCCGGTGTCCAGCCACCAGATTCGGCAGGCCTGGGCCCGGATCCGCCTCCTCTGCCCGTCCTGCGCTGCCACCGCCGACGTTCGCCGGCGAGCTCAGGCTGCCGGTTACCGCGTCGCCCGTTCGCGTTGGCCCGAGAGGGCCCCGTGGAGGCCCAGCCCGCCAAGCCTTCCCTGGCCTGTTTCCTCTTCGTGGGCCGAGCCCAGGGTGAGCAGCCCTCTAAGCCCCGCTCTGGGCGCCTCGTAGTTATTCGTCACTCACCCATTTTTTTTTCTGCAAAACTGCTAAGTCCCAGATTTTTGACATTATCATGCCATGTTCATCGCATCATATCTCTGCATCCGTAGCTTCGTTTCATGCGTGTAATATGTCAAATTGTTCGCCTCAACGAGTACATCATTTCATTCCATTGTATCATATTCATTTGAGCTCATCTTGATGCTTGAATCATCGTTGTAAGAGTGCTTCATGATGTTTTCTGTTGTCTGTTAACAGAACGAGCTCTTTTATCATTTTTGCCATGATTGATGTGTGCATCCTATGAGGTTGATGTCTACAGGTATTTTGATCTATGCGATGTCTTCTTTACAGTGGTGTATGCCATGTATTTTTGTGATCAATGTGGTGACTAGCACAAGCATGCAAACTAGGCTTCGTGATATTGCTGATTTTAGTCCCTGTTCTGCTGTAATTTTGATGCCATAAAAACATGTTGCTACAGAGAGATCCATGCATAATTTGAGATACTTCAGTAAGGGTGTTTTGAACATATGGTTATTGTCTATCCACTAATGCCTCTGGTTGCAATTATGGAGTAGTCTAGCATGTCATTTTCGTGCTCTACTTTTGCTTCAAAATGTTTCCTGGCAGATTGTTTACATGGTATTCAATTTTGCCAAGGTTGTTGTAGTTGATCCTTGCACCCTATGGACTTGCTCTTGCCATGCTTAGCTTCACAAACATGTCTTCTTACTATTGGTTGCCTTGCCATGCTATGTATTGCTCTGTGGTGAGTGGTACAAGCTCATCTACATGCCTTCATAATTCTGTTCCTGCCATGTTTGAATCTGTATTATAACTTGCTATGTTTACATGGGTGTCATCATATTTTCTGGTCCTTTTTGGCTCATGGTCAGTAAAGGACTTTTGATCTATGCATTGAGTAGATTCATGCAATGCCTTTGTTTGCCATTATAAGTTCCTGTAACATGTTGTTTGATAGCTCTAAACATTGCATCGTGATGTTATTTTCTGCAAAGTCTGAATTGTTATAACTTGCAATCTTACCATGTGTGTTTGAGCATGTTCTAGTGTTTTCTAGAGATAGCTCAGTGTTCATGTTTTGTTATGCTTTACCTGTACATCATGCTCATGTCTTTTGTTTTCATGTTGAGATGCTGTAGCATGTTGTTTTGGTGCTTGCAATATGCCTAGTTGCTGTTTTGGACAGCTTGTCCTTTAAACTTGTTTCATGTGTGTGTGTTGAACCGTTGCTCCGTTTTGAGTGTGCTCTATATGAAACTTGCTTAGAATTGCATGTAGCTTCATATTATCATGTTGCATACAGGTTTTGAGGTGTTTGCTTGATGTTTGGGTGCATTTTGCATCAATGCCACGTTTAACTTGTGTTGCTCATATCTTCTAGGCCGTAGCTCCGAATTAAATGAACTTTATATGTAACTTAACTAGAATCTTGTGTAGATCATCTTTGTGTATCTTAACTTGCTGTTTAACAACTTCAACTTAACGTTTGTTCAGATCTGGACCAATTTCGAAATATGCATATGAGGACTTACCGGAATTGTTATATGTTGTTCCCGACCTCATTTAAACTTGCCTTGATGTGTTGCTCTTGTTTTGCATCATCTCTTGCCATGAGTAGCTTCATGTAGCTTTGTCATGCATCATGCTTGTTGTGCATCATGTCATGTTCATGTGTGGTGTGTTTACCATGTTGTGTGCTTCTTCTCGATAGTTCCCATTTCATTGCGATCGTGAGGATTCCTTCGTCTATGCTTGGTTCGTCTTCGTGGCTTCATCCGTTCATCTTCTTCATGGACTCGTTCTTCTTCCTTGCGGGATTTCAGGCAAGATGACCGCTACCCTGGATCTCACTACTATCATTGCTATGCTAGTTGCTTTGTTCTATCGCTATGCTGCGCTACCTATTACCTGTTTATCAAGCCATCCCATATTGCCATGAACCTCTAACCTTTGACACCTTTCCTATGCAAACCGTTGTTTGGCTATGTTACTGCTTTTGCTCAGCCCCTCTTATAGCGTTGCTAGTTGCAGGTGAAGTTGAAGATTTCTCCATGGTGGACAGGATTTTGGTTGGGATATCACAATATCTCTTATATTTAATGCATCTATATACTTGGTAAAGGGTGGAAGACTCGGCCTTATGCCTGGTGTTTTGTTCCACTCTTGCCGCCCTAGTTTCCGTCATACCGGTGTTATGTTCCCGGATGTTGCGTTCCTTACGTGGTCGGGTAATTTATGGGACCCCCTTGACAGTTCGCTTTGAATAAAACTCCTCCAGCAAGGCCCAACCTTGGTTTTACATTTGCCTCACCTAGCCCTTTTTCCCTTGGGAGTTGCGCTCTCGAGGGTCATCTTTATTTTAGCCCCCCCGGGCCAGTGCTTGTCTAAGTGTTGGTCCGAACTAGAGCCCTTTGCAGCGCCCCTCAGGGAAACTTGAGGTCTGGTTTTAGTTGTACGGATTGCTCATCCGGTGTTGCCCTGAGAACGAGATATGTGCAGCTCCTATCGGGATTGTCGGTGCATCGGGCGGTCTTGCTGGTCTTGTTTTACCATTGTCAAAATGTCTTGTAAACCGGTATTCCGAGTCTGATCGGGTCTTCCTGGGAGAAGGTATATCCTTCGTTGATCGCGAGAGCTTATCATGGGCTAAGTTGGGACACCCCTGCAGGGTATAATCTTTTGAAAGTCGTGCCTGCGGTTATAGGCAGATGGGAATTTGTTAATGTCCGGTTGTAGATAACTTGACACCAGATCCGAATTAAAACGCATCAACCGCGTGTGTAGCCGTGATGGTCTCTTTTCGGCGGAGTCCGGGAAGTGAACACGGTTTATGGGTTATGTTTGACGTAAGTAGGAGTTCAGGATCACTTCTTGATCATTGCTAGCTTCACGACCGTTCCTTTTGCTCTCTTCTCGCTCTTATTTGCGTATGTTAGCCACCATATATGCTTTGTCGCTGCTGCAACCTCACCACTTTACCCCCTTCCTTTCCCTTTAAGCTTTGCTAATCTTGATACCCATGGTAATGGGATTGCTGAGTCCTCGTGGCTCACAGATTACTACAACAACAGTTGCAGGTACAGGTTGTGCGATGATCATGACGCGAGAGCAATGCTTGCTTGCGTTGAGTTCTTCTTCTGCTTCTTCTTCGATCAGGGATAGGTTCCAGGTTGGCAGCCTGGGCTAGCAGGGTGGATGTCGTTTGAGTTTCTGTTTGTGTTTCGTCCGTAGCCGGATGATGCTCTTATGTATTGTGATGTTGTATTCGTGTGGCATTGTATGCCTCTTGTATGTATCCCCATCTATTATGTAATGTTGATGTAATGATATCCACCTTGCAAAAGCGTTTCAATATGCGAGTCTATCCTTGGTGGGACCTTCGAGTTCCTTTTGGATAGGGTCGCATATTGGGCGTGATACTGCCGCAAGGCGGGTGCCAAGGCTCAGAGCCCCCTGGCCCCGGTGCTGGCGCCGGCCGCCAAAGCCGGAGGCGCGATGCCCGCCATGAGGATGAAGCGCGGTGTTGGTGGAAAGCGAGTTGATGGAGGGAAGAGCTCCGGCGCACCCCTACCTGGCGCGCCAAATGTCGGATATCGGGTTCCGGTAAAACCCTTAAGGTTCGAACTCTGGGGTGCGCTCAAAGATCTCCTCCTACCGATTGACGCCCTCAGCCTCGCCGTGATCCCAAACTAGATCGATGAACTCACAGCACAAGGGACACAAGATTTATATAGGTTCGGGCCACCGTTGTGGTGTAATACCCTACTCCTGTGTGTGGTGTGGTGGATTGCCTCTTGGGCTGATGATGAACAATACAGAGGAAGAACAACCTCGTGAGGAGAGGTGTTCTTGCGGTGGCGTGGTGTTCTGCTTGAGAAGGATTTGATCCCCTTCTTCTGTGGTGGCTAGCCCTATTTATAGAGGCCCTGGTCCTCTCCCCAAATATTGAGCGGGAAGGGATCCAACAACGGCCATTTTGAAAGGGGACAACTAGTACAAGCTATTCTGACTAAAGGTGGTCTTCGCCTGTCAAAGGCGCTAGTGGTGACGCCGTCTTGGGCTCCATGGTGACCTCCGTCCTGCCGTCCTGCTAGTCTTGGTCTTGTTGCACCGATATGGAAACCTTTGCTTGATGCCTCGATACTCTGCGTCTGCGCTTGCCCCCTTAGCACCAAAGGGGAAACTAGGACACTGCGCGCGCTGGCGCTCGCCTGGCCTTGCTCGTCATGGCTTGTGTCATGGGTATCCTCGCGAGGTACCCCTTGCCTTGATTTCTCCGCCTCCTCACGAGCCTGTCTGGTGAGGCCACTCCTGAGGAGGCCTTGGTGTCGTCCGCCCCGCGAGGCTTGGCCCCTCGGGAGGGTCTTGAGTGTTTGGTTGATGAAGATGGGCCATACTGGGCCACCGATTGAGCCACGTAGCAGTCCACAGGCAGGCAAGTCTGGGGACCCCCGTTCCCAGAACACCGACAGTTGTAGATGGCGATAACTAGTGTCAATGCGGGGACATGTCTTGGGTAGAGGATTAATTCCACTCTAATGTAATTACCTTTCGTCTTCTATTGCATGCCCCAAAAGTTTGCAGAATGAATGTGTTATGTCTTTGAGTGCTTTAGTTTGAAAATTGTGTGCAAATGTGTTGCAAATTCATCCAAAATTGACATGCCGACCATAGGCAATCTGTTTGTTCTGAAGTAGAAACTTAACTTTGCAATGAATTGACATCCAAAATTTATTTTCACTTGTTTTATTCAGTCATATGTAGTGCACATTGACATATGATTTTATTCAGACCAACAACAAGCAATCATAGTGAAAGCTAGATGTATCTAACAAATATACATGGCAGGTTTAACATGCATCTTACTTCCACTTTTGCACACTACAAACATATTGTGGCTCATTCATGTACACTTTATGAAGCAAACACACCCAAAGATTTTGCAATTTCTTGTCTGCATTTTGTACATGTTTAATACGCCGATATGAATACCGCATATAAAAAAGCTCAAATTTTGAATCATGTTTAGGAAGAAACCACTTTTTGACATATAATAGTTGCAACAATAAGTTGTTTTAATCAAGGAGAACATGTGTGCACTTGGAAGTACTGTTAGTAGAAGGTAAAAACATTGTAGCAAATAGATCTTCAAATGGTTATGAGTACATGGAAATATGATGAAATACCACATTGAATGAGTAAACACATTCAATAAGTTGTTTGAATCATGGAGGACACATGTACACTATGGGGTATAAGCAGTGTTAGGAGGAGGTACAAAGGTTATATCAAATAGATTTTCAAATGCTTATGAGTACATGGAAATATTATGAAATACCACATTGAATGAGTAAACACATCAAATAAGTTGTTTGAATCAAGGAGGACATGAGTGCACTACAGGGTATGGAAGTAGTATTAGTAGGAGGTACAAAAGGTCGTAGCAAATAGATTTTCAAATGCTTATGGGTACATGGAAATACGATGAAATACCACATTGAATGGGAAAACACATCTACAATAAGTTGTTTGAATCAATGAGAATATGTGTGCATTAGGGGTATGGAAGTAGTGTTAGTAGCAGGTACAAAAGATTGTACCAAATAGATTTTCAAATGCTTATGAGTACATGGAAAATGAATGGAAATACCACATTGAATGATAAAAACACATCTAAGTTGTTTGAATCAAGGAGAATATGTGTGCACTAGGGGTATGGAAGTAGTGTTAGTAGGAGGTACAAAAGGTCGTAGTAACTAGATTTTCAAATGGGAATGAACAACCAGCATGATCAAGTGGTAACTTGAGTTCAAATTTGCATGGACAAAGATCTATTATATATCTAAATTATTGTTGGTTTGTCATGTACAAGGAAAAGAATGTTTCATTACGAACTTGTTCAGTGGACTTTGGCATGACAAATAAACCTCTTCTAAGCTAAGCAGCACCAAAACATTTACCATTTCTTGTAACACTTTTTGTCGTACGTAATACATCCATAATGAGACCACATGCCAAGTTTTTTTTTGAGCATGTTGGCGTTGGATTATATAATTTTTTATGGAAATGCAAGAAAGGCGTAGGTGTGTACGTGTACTAAAATTAAGTTCCACCTTCCTTTAGTATTTTTGTTTGCCCCAATGTTTTCATTCCCTCTCTTTTTTATTCCCTCCAACTATTTTAAATGTCGTGCTCATTTTTTCCCCACCCATCGTATAAATCTTCTTCCATATTCAGGAAATAAACTCACAACCTCATTCGCACTGTCCCCTCATATGTCTCTTCTTCCCTAGATCTAGTTCACTTGTGGCAGCGAAATAGATCCCTCCCTGGCGCCTGGCATGGCCGGCATACATTGAACTGGAAAACAACGTAAACTTCCCTCGTCGACCTAAAAATCTAATCCTAGACTAGCAGGTAACAACTCTACCCCCTCTCGCACCACCGCCCCTTCTAAGATTTGCACATGTGTGTACATTTTCACATGTTATTCTTTCAAAGAAGTAATCAAATTGTAGGCTCCGTATAGCAGCTAATCTATCTAGGGTTATAGCAATTTAGTATGTAGTTTGTTAATAAATTACCCGTATTATATGGGGTACTATGGCTAGTTCTATCTAGAGTTACAGTAATTTTGTATGCAGGTTCTTGTTAAATCTTGTGTGCTATTTTCATAATTGAATGATTTTTTCTTCTTGACATAACATGTTATACTGCATCAAATCTATCTCTATATGTTGTTCTAGATTTGGTCGTGCATTACTACCTCTTGTTCTTACTGATACAATCTACTTATGGAGTATGTGGTGCTTTGTAAATCTTTGTTCACATTACTGACGACCATGCATAATAACAAGTCGTGCCTGACTCTATAGATGATGTTGCCAGATCAGCACATATGCACTGCAGGATTAAAGAAGAAATACCAGACGATGATGATCCTATAGCCAAATGTGCGCTGACAAAAGATGTTGTCTACGGAATTGATATGGATTCACAGGGTTCAAATGATGTCAGTCATATTTATATAGGTCAAGATGCTGGTAGTCTTGAAAAAACTACTTCTCAGGTACACATTTCTTGTACATCACCTTAGTACCACTTCTGTTGTTTCTAAACTATGTCTCTGAGTGCATTCATTCAGGAATGTATGCTTGTAAACTGGCACTAGGGAAGAAGCCACCATAGCCAACGTACATTCATATTCAACTGCAATAAGATCTATAGTGAACGACCCATCTATTCACATGGTAGAACCTTATTTCCTGGTTGCTAATTAATCTACAACTTGAAATTGTGTTGTTAGACATTTATTAAAACTGGACGTCCATATGTTGTATCCTAAATGTGTGTATGTTTTCTGTAGGGAAATGTTCATATTTACCAGAAGAATGCATTTGCAGCAGAAATGTGCATTAGTATTTTGAGTAAATGTGGTTGCGAAATTCCGGATAGGAACAACTACTTGAACAAGGTAAAATAACGTACCCATGAGTAGGCTATATCGCTAGCCTAAGTATATAAATAAAGAAAATAGGGGGAAACTAGTGGACCAGTGGTGTCAGGATCACTCCAATGCATGTAATACACAATCTTTGCTCTTCAACTTGTCAATCCGTACTTCTGAACACATCATACTAAATTTGAGCTTCATATCATAGGCGCTTCATGCCAATAAACAAGGAAAACCATCTACTGTGAAGCTAAGCCAAAACACTGGCCTACAAAATGTGATTCCCACTTCAGACATATGGTAAGTATTTCTACTACCTTATTGCAGATGCTTTATGTTGGATTACTATATGACTTGCAATATTAATATTTACCAATTGATAAATCTAATATAAGACTAAGGACAAAATTTATTATCAATCCGGTGGAGACTTGCTTGAACCTACACACACTTCAAAGAAAGATCCTACATTTAGTCAGACCGCACAAAAACAAAACATAAGTATTGCCTAATTTCTAGACTTTAAATTTATAGTCTCACCATAATTATTCAAATATCAAACACTGCTCTAACAGTGATATCAATCATATTGCAGAATGAATCGAGGAACAAACATACATCATCAAACAACTTGATACAACAACAATACCCGATGTATAAATTATTGAGGAAAAGAGCTCCTCAAGCACGCTACTTTCGAGCACAGGTGTCTCATCCTCCTCCGGGAAGAATTCGTTCTCTCATGAACACATCCGTGAGCTAGAACACATCATTGCGACTCAGGAGGCGGATGCAAAAAAGGCATGTGATATGTTTCATGAAGAGCTGAATGAAATACTTTTTGCCTAGATAGTACAAATTAAAGAACTAAAAAAAGTAGCTACAAGACATTGACGATTTCAACATGGATCAGTAGAAGAAAACCACTGTCTTTGAAAAAAGACAAAGACATATGGAGGCAACACTTAGTCAGTTGTTAAGGAAGTCCAGTAGTCATCACAAGACAATGTCTGAAAAACACTGATGGCCTCATGCTTAGTCAACTTAATTTTCCTTTCTCTAATTTGTACTGTACGAGACTATGTCTTTGCTTCTCCTCGTGAAATGTCAGGTTTCACTTATAATGAAAGATATATTGCCAATTTTTGAATTAACATATTCCAATGATTCAAATTTTGAATCTATTTTTGTGAAATTTGAAATTAAATATAGATTTGTTGGAGAAATTAATAATACATGAATTAATATTTTTTCTACATGTGGTGATAGTTGTGACAAAAATGCATGTCGTCACCATTGTCTGGTCCTACATGTAAACAGATGCGTCAACATCTTCTGGGCCCATATGTCAACATCATTCACCGGTCAAAACAGATGCCCAACTTAATGTTGACGGGGCCATCGACGATAAAACCCCATGGTGGACCCGCACTGTCATGCCCAATATGTGATACTATCCTAAAGAGACTCGAAGGTCCCACCAAGGATAGAACCGCATATTGAAACGCTTTTGCAAGGTGGATATCATTACATCAACATTACATAATAGATGGGGATACATACAAGAGGCATACAATGCCACACGAATACAACATCATCATACATAAGATCAACATCCGACTACGGATGAAACACAAACAGAAACTCAAATGACATCCACCCTGCTAGCCCAGGCTGCCGACCTGGAACCTATCCCCTGATCAAAGAAGCAGAAGAAGAACTCAACGCAAGCAACCATCGCTCTCGCGTCATGATCATCGCATAACCTGTACCTGCAACCGTTCTTGTAGTAATCTGTGAGCCATGAGGACTCAGCAATCCCATTACCATGGGTATTAAGACTAGCAAAGCTTAAAGGGAAAGGAAGGGGTAAAGTGGTGAGGCTGCAGCAGCGACTAAGCATATATGGTCGCTAACATGCGCAAATAAGAGAGAGAAGAGAGCAAGCGGAACGGTCGTGAAACTAGCGATGATCAAGAAGTGATCCTGAACTCCTACTTACGTCAAACATAACCCAAAAACCGTGTTCACTTCCCGGACTCCACTGAAAAGAGACCATCACGGCTACACACACGGTTGAAGCATTTTAATTCGGATCTGGTGTCAAGTTATCTACAACCAGACATTAAAAAATTCCCATCTGCCACAAAACCGCGGGCACGGCTTTCGAAAGATTATACCCTGCAGGGGTGTCCCAACTTAGCCCATGATAATCTCTCGCGATCAACGAAGGATGTACCTTCTCCCAAGAAGACCCGATCAGACTGGGAATCCCGGTTTACAAGACATTTCGACAATGGTGAAACAAGACCAGCAAAGCCGCCCGATGCACCGACAATCCCGATAGGAGCTGCACATATCTCGTTCTCAGGGCAACACCGGATAAGTCCAGCTACGAGTAAAACCAGACTTCGAGTTTCCCCGAGGTGGCCTCGCAGGCTGCTCAGTTCGGACCAACACTTAGACAAGCACTGGCTCGGGGGGGCTAAAATAAAGATGACCCACGGGTTGGCCGACCCAAGGGAAAGGTATAGGTGGTGGTGAGGCAAATGGTAAAACCAAGGTTGGGCCTTGCTGGAGGAGTTTTATTCAAAGCGAACTGTCAAGGGGGTCCCATAAATCACCCAACCGCGTAAGGAACGCAAAATCCGGGAACATAACACAGGTATGACGGAAACTAGGGCGGCAAGAGTGGAACAAAACACCAGGCATAAGGCCGAGTCTTCCACCCTTTACCAAGTATATAGATGCATTAATAATATAAGAGATATTGTGATATCCCAACAAAATCCTGTCCACCATGGAGTAATCTTCAACCTCACCTGCAACTAACAACGCTATAAGAGGGGCTGAGCAAAGCGGTAACATACCAAGCAATGGTTTGCTAGGAAGGGTGTCAAAGGTTAGAGGTTCATGGCAATTTGGGAGGCTTGATAAACAGGTGATAGGTAGCGCAGCAAAGCGATAGAACGAAACAACTAGCATAGCAATGATAGTAGTGAGATCCAGGGTAGCGGTCATCTTGCATGAAATCCCGCTAGGAAGAAGAACGAGTCCATGAAGAAGATGAACGGGAGTAGTCGAACGAATCCTCACAATCACAACATAACCGGAACTAAGAAGCAACACCAGAAAGAAACAAACAACACGGTAAATGCACAAGCATAAACATGTCATGATGCACAATCAAGTATGATGCATGTCCGGTTTAATGAGGCATGGCATGGCAAAGTGCACAAACAATACTACAAATTAAGTGGGGCTCAATATGCAACGAGTTGCATATTGACGAAACACCACATCAATTATTTAGTTCTCTCTCTCGGTTATGTACACAACAATATTAAATGTTGTTAAACATGGCAAGAGGTGTAACATAATAAAACTACCTATCTAGGCAATTTAGATGAGGCCGGAAACAACAAACAACAATTCCGAAAAATCCCCCTGTGCATAATTTGAATTTGGTACTGTTCTGCCCTAAACCATATTTTAAGGTTGTTAAACAGGAAAATAAAGTGCACCATGTTAAACTAGGCATTTTCCCACCCCATTTACATATAAAGAACATTTAATTCCAAGCTACGGTTATTTAGTTATGAAATAAATCATTTTAACATGGCATTTATACAAATTAATGCAAACAACAATTTAAACATATTTAACATGGATGAAAGTGGCAAATTATTAATCTACACAAAATTCTAAGCATTTTACATGTTTACAACATTTTAATATGATGCACGGTTGAGGAGTTATTATATGCATGAACAACAGGGGGTTTTCTGCAATTCTGTAAATCCTGGGATAATTAGCAAATTCGCAGACAAGTAAATAAATATCTACAGGTCGAAACTGGCTGGGCCAATAGGAGCAGGGGCGCTGGAGGAGCTCACCCTTGGGCCAGGGCCCAGGCTGATGGAGAGGCCGAGCGAGGCCGGATCTGGCTTGGGTTGGGCCTTAGAGGCTTGGCTGGAGGCGAACGAGGCCTCATGGTCCACACGACGAAGGGATGAGGAGCGCGCGTGTGCCCACACACACGCACGTGAGGGAGGCAGTCAACGCGCATAGGACAAACGAGCGAGGCAGGGATCGAGCGCGCTGCTCAATCCGGCAAGGACGGCCGAAGGGGCGCCGGATCCGGGCGACGGCAGGAGGTGAACGGCGGCAGGAGGGACTTGGCGACGGCGAGGCAAGCGAAGGCGGCGGCGCCAGGTAGGATCTGAGCAGAGGCGAGGGACTTGGTGCTTGATACGTATAGGAGGGCGCCGTCCTCGTCAGGAACCGTTGAAGACGACGGCGACAGGGACTGCGGCAGGCGACAGCGCAGTTTGGGCGGCGGAGCTCGTCGCGGAGGGGCGGCGCGGCGGCCGTGGTGGTCAACGCGCAAGGGCAGGACGAGGCGCGTCCCTCGTCTCCTAGACGAAGCAGAGGAGTAGGCGCGGATGGGATGGTGCTAGTCGAGGTGGAGGTGGCTCTCGGGAAGGCGCGAGGCGATGAGGAGGAGGCCGCAGGTGCTGGTTAGCGTTGTAGAGAAAGCAGAGGCCGCGGCAGGGGATGGCGAGGCAGGGGACGACGGCGCTGGGGCTTGGAGCTCGAGGAGGAACCGGGCGGTGGTGGCTTGCAGCCAGGGCGGGAGGCGGACGCGGCAAGGCAGGGGACCGAGGTGGGAAGTGCTCTGTGGTTGGCTGGGTTTGCATTTCGAGGAGGTGGGGATCGACTAGATGGATGGATCGGGCGGGATGGATCCTGAGAGAGAAGGTAGGTAGGTGGCGGCAGGCAGGAGGATGGATGGGACATCTCTCCTCAATTTTAGGGTTGGACTATATATTTATATCATAAGAAATTTAGGAAGGGGTTTAGAATGACCCACCGATTTAGATCGGACGCTCGAGATAAATAGGTTGGCGAGTCCAACAAAAACACGAAGATGTTTAAGGGATGTTTGAGGATGAATCGGACCCATCGGTCACGACCGCCCGGGTCGGGTTCGGGACAGCTTCGGACGCGCGCAAAGGGGTTGGTGGCTGTGCAGAGAGGGTGGGCATTTAGACGAGAGGGGAAAACAACGACAAAGGGGTCCGACGAAAGGCCACGGGGACAAGGGGGGTTTTGTTGGTCTCGGAGAAAGAGAGAAGAGAGGGGTCCAATTGGTCTGAGAGAAGGTCAACAAGGACAAGCAGTCTGACAACAGGGACTCGAGAAACCTGGTTGGTCTCGGAACGCTCAACGAAAGCAAGGGGGAACGTGACAACTACGAGCGGATGCAAGTTTTGAAAACAATGACGACAACGAGTGCTGATGCAATGCGGATGATGTCATCAGATGAAATGCCAGGCATGAACAAAATGCAAAACAAAAGACAAAAAACCAACCACGAAGGAAATAATATATCACACAGCCGGAAATGGCAAGAGTTGGAGTTATAAATATGGAAAGTTGTATCCGGGGCGTTACAACACTCCACCACTACGAGAGGATCTCGTCCCGAGATCTAGGATGGCACCGGAGGGAAAAGAAAGAGGAAGAGAAGAGGTAAAACTAAATTGCTTCTTTGACGAACGAGTGAAACCATGAACCTTGAGAGGTTGAGCAATTTATAAGAAAGAGTACACCAGAGATGAATGAGATTGCAACAATCCGTTAGAAAAGAGGAACAAGGAACATTACGAGAACTTGAAGGTTGCAAAAACATGAATCAAGAGTATAATGGACAAGATAGAATTCGAAACCACTCCGGTTAAAACAAGATAGAGAAAGAAAAAGATTGATATAATTTGGGCAGCACTTCGACTGAAGGAAGAAGGAAAACTTGATAAGATGAAAAGAACTTGAAGAGATGACAAAACACTCTGGTTAAATGGATAAGCATGAAAAGAACACGATCCTCACAAAACGAGGTGATGGGTGAAGGGCACAACATCACAATGCCTCCGTAACGAAAGAATAGAAGCTAGACCGTTGGGATAAAGGGACGGAGAAGGAAATGACAACTTCTGCCACAAATGAGCTTGGAAAGCATCCTTGCAAAGAAGAATTGAACGGAGTTGTTGCAAAATCAACAACGAAAGCACAAGATTGTTGTGGGCTTATGGCAAACATCTAAAAATGATGAGGTGACAACCGGCCACTGATGGAAATAGTTAATTGGATTGAGATCAGCATGGAGATGAAAACTCCTATTAATGAAAGAATAGGAGGAAACTTGGATTATTGATAGGCACCACAATTAGCAACATTCCTTAGGGAAGGCTTTAGGTGTAACCTAACCCAAGATAACTCCAAGGAAGAAAGTGATGGGTTTAAAATACCTCATTCTTGACAACATGTGAATCATGAAACACGAACTCAAATTGTCAAGAATGACATAACACCACCTCAAATGATAAGGTAGAATGAATTGCACTTCGAAATGCAAGATGAAGAATACTTGAACTCCTCAAAACAAAACATGTGTTGAGCACCATGTTTATTTTAGAGTATAGCTTGGCGGGTCATAACTTCGAGAGAAGTCTTGAAGAACAAATGAAGAATGAAAGGAATCCTTGACGAACCACCATGTAGAGCCTCCATGAAGAACTTCGGTAATAAAAGGATGATAAAAGAAAGAGAACTTGAAAACACAAGGTGAATGATGATTTAGAAGGAGTTTTGCGATGATATAACCGAGAGAACTTGGAACTTCGGAAAGAAAAGATGAACACTAGAACCGAGAATTACTTCATCATGAACAATCTTCGGAAGAAAAGAATTGAATCACCTCGAGGAAATAAGAATAAGATTTATTGTATGCTTATCCTTCATCAAATTAAATTGATGACAAGTAATGGATTTGGCATACTACTTACTCCCGTAGAAAGGATTAAGAGAGATATAGCGCAAACTTGAGAAGGTATTGATGGAACCACCGGTGGGATTGAAACAACGAATAAATTAATATGAGAACAAAGGAAGAGGAATCTTGAACAAACCGCCGTAAGAATTGGAAATGAAAGTAGCAAAGGCACAATTCACCGGGAAGAATTGGAAAACGAATGAATATACTTGAAGGAATTTAGGTACATGAGAACAAAGAGATCATGAACTGATTAGAGGGTATTTGAACGATGCACCGGTAAGATTTGGAGAATGATAGCTACACGCTGAGAATGAAGAATTATGACATGATGGTCTTCGGAGGAAAGAAATGGAAACAACTCATGAAATGCTCCGAATGGTAAGAAAAGAATTGTCACAATCAAATCAATTATGAGGATAGCATGAAGCTAGAACCTTGAATATTCAAGAGAATGGACCAAGATTTAATAGAAATCCTTCTTCGGTCTTCAAAATCCGAGACTGACGAGGAGAAACACCACCATGAATTGTTGAGACACTCTGGAAGGATTAAAAGAAAAAGGTTGAGCCAAAGATGAAAATAATTTGAAAGCGATCTTGCACAAGGCATATGACTGATGAAATTCATACTTACGTCAAACTTCGAAAAGGATTTGAGAATAACTCTGGAAAAATTAGGAGAGTCGGGTAAGGTCCTGGAAAAAGATCTGTGGGTTAGGGCCCACTCAAAAGAAACATTGTTGAAGGATTGCTTGAAAAGGAGATTGCACCGATTGAGTTACATGGCTTGAATGAGGTAACAACCTCAAAATAGTTAGAATTGATGCGAAGTGGAAACACGAACCTTATGAGATATCTTGAGCACTCCGGATAAGAATAGAGAGAGGTGAACAATTAAGAGGTGCACCGACATGGAAAAACATTTGAAACGAGGAAAGGGATATGATTAACACCGAAAGCTTGAATTGGATCCACCAGAAAAGAATACGAGAATGAAGAATGATGAACTTGTAGCTGTTGAGCATCTACATGGGAAATCACTGGATAAGAACATTGACGGAAAAGAATGGAGAGTCTTCCCATCAATAAAATGGATACCTGATTAAGAAATCTGAGTCCTTGAAGAAAAGGGTGGGAAGGCGGGGAAAACAAAGGCAACTTGGGATGAACGAAACAAACACCGGTCAGAAAACTTAGAGTTGATCTTGCGGATGTTGAAAATGATCGGATCCACTTGAAGAGAAGCACACCGGTTGGAAAAGAGTTGACATGACAACCTCAGTGATCAAGAAGGATTAGTACTCCCATAGAAATATGAGAACACCGCTTGAAAGGTATGGAATCAACACCTGACTTTGAAGCAACTCGAATACCACAAATAAAACAAAACAAAGGATTTGGCTTGCAGAATAAGCTGGAACAAATACATATGATAGATATTTACCCAATCCCATATCATGCATCTGTCGGAAAGATATTCTAGGAGCTACTTGAATTCCCACCTATAAACTCCTGAAACTTTCTGGTTATGCAATCTGGTGTTGGGGATACAGGGGAAGCAATATATCTCACCCAAACTAACAATACCTACATCCAGCTGTATCCATCCGTCAACACATAACCAAGAAACCTTCGGAAATCGTGTACCTCAACCTTCGAAAAGCATCTGTTATACGAGCTATGGAAATACTCCCGAACTCCCGCCCCAGTACTAGATGGCGTCGAGGTTATCTCACCAACAACTACATAAAAGAGATTTTCGATGTCGGCAAAACTCAGGTATTCCAGAACTGGAACGATAAAATTGTGACGACAACACCTTGGAGCTCAACTCCCCGGGTCACTGCCACATAAAAGACAGGAGGCACAAAGAACAATGTTCTCATCACAAAACCATCAGAACGATTCCAAGATACCCGCGTGATCCTAAAAAAAATTTGTGAAAAATTGAGGAGAGGAAAGACAAAACATCTACGTCGAGAGTCCTCACCAGAGCGACGAAGGGGGCTGGGGAGTAAAAAGAATCCTACTCTCCGATATATATAATCCTAAGACTCAAAATAGTTTTTCTTCTAGACTCAACAATGGCCAACAATCAAGGGGGCTCCTATGGTCGGTCGAGGCTCTTATACCAACTTGTCATGCCCAATATGCTGTACTATCCTAAAGAGACTCAAAGGTCCCACCAAGGATAGAACCGCATATTGAAACGCTTTTGCAAGGTGGATATCATTACATCAACATTACATAATAGATGGGGATACATACAAGAGGCATACAATGCCACACGAATACAACATCATCATACATAAGATCAACATCCGACTACGGATGAAACACAAACAGAAACTCAAACGACATCCACCCTGCTAGCCCAGGCTGCTGACGTGGAACCTATCCCCTGATCGAAGAAGCAGAAGAAGAACTCAACACAAGCAAGCATTGCTCTCGTGTCATGATCATCGCATAACCTATACCTGCAACTGTTGTTGTAGTAATTTGTGAGCCACGAGGACTCAGCAATCCCATTACCATGGGTACCAAGACTAGCAAAGCTTAAAGGGAAAGGAAGGGGTAAAGTGGTGAGGCTGCAACAGCGACTAAGCATATATGGTGCCTAACATGCGCAAATAAGAGCGAGAAGAGAGCAAGCGGAACGGTCGTGAAACTAGCAATGATCAAGAAGTGATCCTGAACTCCTACTTACGTTAAACATAACCCAAAAACCGTGTTCACTTCCCGGACTCCGCCAAAAAGAGACCATCACGGCTACACACACGGTTGATGCATTTTAATTCGGATCTGGTGTCAAGTTATCTACAACCCGACATTAACAACTTCCCATCTGCCACATAACCGCGGGCACGGCTTTCGAAAGATTATACCCTGCAGGGGTGTCCCAACTTAGCCCATGATAAGCTCTCGCGATCAATGAAGGATATACCTTCTCCCAGGAAGACCCGATCAGACTCGGAATCCCGGTTTACAAGACATTTCAACAATGGTAAAACAAGACCAGCAAAGCCGCCCGATGCGCCAACAATCCCGATAGGAGCTGCACATATCTCGTTCTCAGGGCAACACCGGATAGTCAAGCTACGAGTAAAACCAGACTTTGAGTTTCCCCGAGGTGGCCCCGCAGGCTGCTCAGTTCGGACCAACACTTAGACAAGCACTGGCCCGGGGGGGCTAAAATAAAGATGACCCTCGGGTTGGCCGACCCAAGGGAAAGGTATAGGTGGTGTTGAGGCAAATGGTAAAACCAAGGTTGGGCCTTGCTGGAGGAGTTTTATTCAAAGCGAACTGTCAAGGGGGTCCCATAAATCACCCAACCGCGTAAGGAACACAAAATCCGGGAACATAACACCGGTATGACGGAAACTAGGGCGGCAAGAGTGGAACAAAACACCAGGCATAAGGCCGAGTCTTCCACCCTTTACCAAGTATATAGATGCATTAATAATATAAGAGATATTGTGATATCCCAACAAAATCTTGTCCACCATGGAGTAATCTTCATCTTCACCTGCAACTAACAACGCTATAAGAGGGGCTGAGCAAAGCGGTAACATAGCCAAGCAATGGTTTGCTAGGAAGGGTGTCAAAGGTTAGAGGTTCATGGCAATTTGGGAGGCTTGATAAATAGGTGATAGGTAGCGCAGCAAAGCGATAGAACGAAGCAACTAGCATAGCAATGATAGTAGTGAGATCCAGGGTAGCGGTCATCTTGCCTGAAATCCTGCTAGGAAGAAGAACGAGTCCATGAAGAAGACGAACGGGAGTAGTCGAACGAATCCTCATAATCACAACATAACCGGAACTAAGAAGCAACACCGGTAAGAAACAAACAACATGGTAAATGCACAAGCATAAACATGGCATGATGCACAATCAAGTATGATGCATGTCCGGTTTAATGAGGCATGGCATGGCAAAGTGCACAAACAATACTACAAATTAAGTGGGGCTCAATATGCAACGAGTTGCATATTGACGAAACACCACATCAATTATTTAGTTCTCTCTCTCGGTTATGTACACAACAATATTATATGTTGTTAGACATGGCAAGAGGTGTAACATAATAAAACTACCTATCTAGGCAATTTAGATGATGCCGGAAACAACAAACAACAATTCCGAAAAATCCCCATGTGCATAATTTGAATTTGGTACTGTTCTGCCCTAAACCATATTTTAAGGTTGTTAAACAGGAAAATAAAGTGCACCATGTTAAACTAGGCATTTTTCCACCCCATTTACATATAAAGAACATTTAATTCCGAGCTACGGTTATTTAATTATGAAATAAATCATTTTAACATGGCATTTATACAAATTAATGCAAACAGCAATTTAAACATATTTAACATGGATGAAAATGGAAAATTATTAATCTACACAAAATTCTAAGCATATTACATGTTTACAACATTTTAATATGATGCACGGTTGAGGAGTTATTATATGCATGAACAACAGGGGGTTTTCTGCAATTCTATAAATCCTGGGATAATTAGCAAATTCGCAGACAAGTAAATAAATATCTACATGTCGAAACTGGCTGGGCCAATAGGAGCAGGGGCGCTGGAGGAGCTCACCCTTGGGCCAGGGCCCAGGCTGATGGAGAGGCCGAGCGAGGCCGGATCTGGCTTGGGTTGGGCCTTAGAGGCTTGGCTGGAGGCGAACGAGGCCTCATGGTCCACACGACGAAGGGATGAGGAGCGCGCGTGTGCCCACACACACGCACGTGAGGGAGGCAGTCAACGCGCATAGGACAAACGAGCGAGGCAGGGATCGAGCGCGCTGCTCAATCCGGCAAGGACGGCCGAAGGGGCGCCGGATCCGGGCGACGGCAGGAGGTGAACGGTGGCAGGAGGGACTTGGCGACGGCGAGGCAAGCGAAGGCGGCGGCGCCAGGTAGGATCTGAGCAGAGGCGAGGGACTTGGTGCTTGATACGGATAGGAGGGCGCCGTCCTCGTCAGGAACCGTTGAAGACGACGGCGACAGGGACTGCGGTAGGCGACAGCGCAGTTTGGGCAGCGGAGCTCGTCGCGGAGGGGCGGCGCGGCGGCCGTGGTGGTCAACGCGCAGGGGCAGGACGAGGCGCGTCCCTCGTCTCCTAGACGAAGCAGAGGAGTAGGCGCGGATGGGATGGTGCTAGTCGAGGCGGAGGTGGCTCTCGGGAAGGCGCGAGGCGATGAGGAGGAGGCCGCAGGTGCTGGTTATCGTTGTAGAGGAAGCAGAGGCCGCGGCAGGGGATGGCGAGGCAGGGGACGATGGCGCTGGGGCTTGGAGCTCGAGGAGGAACCGGGCGGTGGTGGCTTGCAGCCAGGGCGGGAGGCGGACGCGGCAAGGCAGGGGACCGAGGTGGGAGGTGCTCTGTGGTTGGCTGGGTTTGCAATTCGAGGAGGTGGGGATCGACTGGATGGATGGATCGGGCGGGATGGATCCCAAGAGAGAAGGTAGGTAGGTGGCGGCTGGCAAGAGGATGGATGGGACATCTCTCCTCAATTTTAGGGTTGGACTATATATTTATAGCATAAGAAATTTAGGAAGGGGTTTAGAATGACCATCCGATTTAGATCGGACGCTCGAGATATATAGGTTGGAGAGTCCAACAAAAACACGGCGATGTTTAAGGGATGTTTGAGGATGAATCGGACCCATCGGTCACGACTGCCCGGGTCAGGTTCGGGACAGCTCCGGACGCGCGCAAAGGGGTTGGTGGCTGTGCAAAGAGGGTGGGCATTTAGACAAGAGGGGAAAACAACGACATAGGGGTCCGACGAAAGGCCATGGGGACAAGGGGGTTTTGTTGGTCTCGGAGAAATCGAGAAGAGAGTGGTCCAATTAGTCTGAGAGAAGGTCAACAAGGACAAGCGGTCTAACAATAGGGACTTGAGAAACCTGGTTGGTCTCGGAACGTTCAACGAAAGCAAGGGGGAACGCGGCAACTACGAGCGGATGCAAGTTTTGAAAACAATGACAGCAACGAGTGCTGATGCCATGCGGATGATGTCATGAGATGAAATGCCAGGCATGAACAAAATGCAAAACAAAAGACAAAAACCCAACCATGAAGGAAATAATATATCACATAGCTGGAAATGGCAAGAGTTGGAGTTACAAATATGGAAAGTTGTATCCGGGGCGTTACACGCACATAAGCAGCCACGTTAGCATCTGCTGGTCCCACTTGTCAAAACTTTGATTGGTCAAACTCGTAGACCAATCACTCGTGACAGATAACCGTCACCAAAAACAATCTTAGGCGACAGATTTTCCTATCATACGTAACATTCTAGGCCATCACCAAAAATGTCCATCAGTGAAAATTTTGGGTTCGTCACCAAAGACATGATCTTGCCTGATGAGGAAGTGGTACAGTCAAGATTTTATTTTTTATGATGTCGCTTCAGTGATTGTCATGGAATTGTCACGACAGATGTCCTAGTGTGAGGAATAGTCGTGGAGCCATCGCAACTAGGTTAGCTTAAAGGGATTAAACGGGACAAAGGACACATAGAGTTTATACTGGTTCGGCTCCTTGTGGTGAAGGTAAAGGCCTAATCTAGTTTGAGGTGGTATTGCTTATGTCTCGATTACCAGGGAGCGAATACGCTTGACCTAGCTTTTGATCTCTTGTTACTTGCCCTGAACCGCCGCCATGTCGTACCTTTATATACACAGGTTGACGCCCAGCGTCTCACGGAATCCCGGCCGACTCATAGAAAACGTGTCCAGCTCGGTGACTAAATATACTTGCCTTACAATATAAGTCATACACATATGACGGTTTACCCCTATGGGCCTTAAGCCTCCCTTGGGCTTTAGGCCCTTGCTTCATGAACCGCCATCTTCGACATCCTCTTGGGATTTGTATTGACAAACCACCGTAGGTATAACCAGGCCCCTATTGGACGGGTCATACCCAATAGTCATATCCCCAACATTAGGCCCTAGACTGATTTGAACTCGTTCATGTCAATCTTCAACACTTAGAAAAATCCTTCCTTCTTTATTCATGCGAGATCTCATAACCCGCCATGACAGCATCTCCTGTGATTGTGGTAACCCGCCATGACGTCACCTGTCATTAATATTACACAATACCCAATATATCTTAATAGATCCTTATCATTAATAACCATCCTGAAAATCGAGATCCTTATCTTTGGCCTCCTCATTTTTGTGCCCACCTATTACCCTTCTCCTTATAAATAGGGTCAAGTAGCCCTCCTTTCATTTTCCCCTCTTTTCCTTCTCATCTTCCACCTCTGTCCATGACACATTTGTATTCCTGAGCACTACCGCCGCCCGGAAGCTCATCGTCTTCCTCGACCTCGGCCGTAGCATCGACCTGAACGGGACCAGAGAAACTGCGGCGCCTCTTCATTGCTCATCGGATCCAGTAAGCACCTTACTCCACCATAGATCTCCATTAGGGTTTCTACAGTTCTCACGAGTTCATCATCGTTCTTCGTCACTCTTCTGTTAATCCTTACTTTGATCGAAAAATGACCTTTAGAATATGCAGAACCTATTTCTATCCTTCGTCTTAATCACTGAACATACCTTATAGATGCAGAAATCTCGCCCATGTGCTAGTTCCTCTGCTGCTGCGATACTTAGGTTTTGATTTATTTTCCTTTTTCACATAGCGCTAGATCCAAATCACCTGCTCCAGTCTGTAAAAGTTGTTTATTCAACACCTAGCAGATTTCACTCTTGATAAATATCAATCTGGTCATGGCGGCTTACATCACCGGTTATCACTAGCCATATATCATTAGGCCCCTTTTAAGCTACCACTCTGAATATATACTGTAACATTTTACTTTTGGCTAAATGAATCAACTTAAACTGGCAAAATTGTTCTTCCTTTTAGGCTTCTTTCTTCACAATGCCACCGAAGATAGTCACTTCATGAAATTGGGTTCCCTCCATTGTCACTGAGAACACAGTCAAAGACTTTGTCAAAACTGGCTATTTACCAGCAAAAAATGTCATGCATTATCGCGCCCCCAATCCAGAAGAAGAAAGACCATAGCCAAAGGATGATGAGGTCATTGTTTTTATCGATCACATGAATCGGGGCTTCAACCGCCCGGTTCTAAATTTTTCCGAGATGTTCTGCACTTCTTTCAGCTTCATCCTCAAGACATCGGACCCAATTATGTGTCAAACATCTGCAACTTTCAAGTTTTCTACGAAGTATACCTTCAAGAGGAGCCCAGTATTGAACTGTTTAGGGAATGTTTTTATTTGAACTGCCAAAATGAGTTTACAAATGGATCCAGCTTGGAACTTGGCAGAATCTCAATTCAACAAAGAAGAGATGATATATTCCCCTATCCTTGCTTGCCAAGTCACCCCAAAGATTGGAACCAGACATGGTTTTATTGCAAGTATACCACTCTGAATGACGAGAATCCGCTGCCAGACTATCATGCCCAGTGTCTTGACTCAAAACATCGTCTTCCTGAGAAGCTTACCCCCGCTGAATGTGCAAAATTTGCCCCCGCCATTGCAAACGTCAAGGCTCTGTTGGGAAATAGATTAACTGGCATTGACTTGGTTTGGTGCTGGGTTTCTTGGCGAATCATACCCTTGAATCGCCGATCCGGCTTAATGTGTACTTACACGGGTGGTATAAAGGATCCACTACGCTACAGTTCCATGTGTTTGACTAATGAGACAATCAATGAAATGACAAAGACTCTTCTGAATGAAGATCCGGAAGACTGCAGCAAAGTGGGTCTGAACCCTTTCTGCAAACTTAACCCGCCACAAGATGTGAGTCTTTAAATTACTTACTTTTACCTTCATCACTCCAATATTCTATTAACTCCACTTTGATGACATTCACAGGCTAAATCTGATTTTTGGAAAAAGAAATATGACCATGAAGCTGCCAAAAAGGCCAGGGCTGCCAAGAAAGCCGCCAAGAAAAATAATAAGAAATTAAGTACTTCTGAGTTGTTTGAACTGGATGATAGCTCTTAGTCAGAGGTAGCTCTTGATTCCCTTGGCTCCTTTTCAACTATCTTATTGACATTGATTATCATCAGGATGACACGAAGGCCAGTCAAGCGATCGAGGAAGAGGTAACTATCATTTCCTCTGACTCCGAGCCTTTGCCAAGACAGAAAATTCGAAGAGTAAGCCGGAAAGTAAGCTTCTCACACCTCTTAGCTCATATGGATCCTCACTTTCTTTTGAAGCAACAGCAGCATAGGAGCCGGCGACAGACTCGGACCAGCGGAGGTGAAGAATTATCTTCCGGTTTACCAAATAATCCAGGTCTGAGAAAACGTCGAAATGAGGTCATCCCAAATTTAAACTCTTTTTATCCTCTAGCGGGTCTCATTCGCTAGCCACTTAATTCTTTCGATTCAAATTATCAGGAGACTTCTCGCTCCTCTTCCAGCGAATCATCACAGTCCCAGCTGCCAACTTTCAAAACTGCTCCTGGGTAATAACAATTACTTATTATTTGCTTCCTCCTCAGGTTCTTATCTTTGTACTGACCTCTCATAACTCATGCAGTGGAAAAGCAAAAACTAGCAAGAAGGCAAAGGTGACCAAGCCGGCTGAAGACCCCAAAGTCCATGAACCGGAGCAACAAATTCCAGCGTCTGACACCTCTGTACCACAACCAGAAGAACCTGTTTATGATGCTCCACCGGAAATTCCTGACCCTTCCATTGACCAGAAAAACAACAATCCTTTGAATACTGAATCATCAAGCCCAATTAAACCGGCTGCAACACATGTCGATGACGTGATGATTACTAGCACCGGCTTTAGAGAGCCAGGAAGACCTACTGTCTTGGCCAAACACTCCGCCAAAGAAGAATATATTGAGAAACAAAAAGTGAGATTTGACATTGCTGACTACTCTCAACTGAGCATTAGTGAAGTATTCTCTGCTTATCTCAATCAAGTGCACACTAGTCGTGACCTTGAAGTTGACATGGTGAAGCAGAGGCATCAAAAATATGAGGTATGAACTCCTTCTTTAATGAGTTATGCATATCCTGTTAGCCCTCAAGTCTATTGTGTATGATAGAATTGAATATGATGTAGACTTATAATAACCATGAGTATAAATAGTACCCTTGATAGAATCTTTCAAAATCCATCTTACACCATCCGAGTTAAAGTGGATCTTTAATGATTAACACTGCATCTGTAGCTCCAAGGGCTGGTTCAATTAGCATGATTGAGCCGCTCATGTTCATCATTGTTTATAAATCCAAGCTTACTTGTGTAGCCCCCATGAGCCGGTTGCGATCGTTTGTCGCACAAACGGGTCATCATAAAGTAGTAAGAAGACACAAGCAATATGCATTAGCCCCCAAGTGACAAGTACTCTTGCTTGCAAAGTGCTTGGGACTTACTCACATAGGCCGTTGTATGAATACTTTTTTCGGCAGGCATTAGCCCCCAAGTGCCAAGTGTTGTTGCTTGCAAAAGGCTTGGGACTTCATTTCTGTATCACAAATATGAACATGATTTTGAACCGTTGTATGTACAAGACACCACTGCTCAACTTCAATCGCATTTGACTGACGTTAAAACCCGGCTGGAGCACCAAGAATCTGAGACCCGGAAAGTGGACTCAAAATTCCAATTTAGCTTCGTTGAAATGAAAAAACTGAAGACCAGTTTTGAGGCTAAAAAAATGCTTGGGCTGAAGAGAAAACTGCCTTGACACAGTAGGCTGAAAAGGCGGAGGCGGCTCTTCAGGAGGTGACCACTAAGATTAACGGTTTAAACACCATGTATCCCAGATGGTTTCTGCTATCTTTGGTGAGTCGCCTTGCTAGTATCAAATTTGAATCTCTTCCTTGATGGTAGAAACCGCCTCTAACCAATCCATAATTATGATGCAGGTCCCAGGAGCAACAATCTTAGTCAAGAGATGCTTGTGAAGCTCAAGGCTGTTTATACGCTTGTTGAATAGTTATATACTAGAAATCGGCGTGCACTGGCCACAATTTCTCCGACTAATCAGGCACCTACTCTCTTGAAAAAGCTTTATGTTCTGCATGTGAGGATTAACGAGATGAAGCGATCATCTGCAAGAGCCGGTGTCATGACGTCCTTAAGCCGGGCCAAGGCATGGCTAGCAGAGCTAGACCCAGCCGATTTAGCTACTGGTTATCCTCGCTTAAAAGAAGATGGCACACCCTTTCAGAAGAAAGACTTCTCTGCCTACGTGAAGGAGATACGCCCTCTGGCCAGCCTGATTGCAAATGAAACGGATCTTTTAAGATACCAACCGACTTATGACATGGAGAATCAAAAGATGCCCATGCCGGCTTATAAAGTAACGGATCTAATTCCCCCAATCCGTAAGCATACTTTCGCTCCTGAAGTTGAACCGTCCGAACTTATAGATGATGAAGCTGAATTACAAGCATTGTGTGGCATCGATTGGTCATCACCAAACTTCCAGGCGGCAAAGGAGGACGAAGAACTGGAGAAGGATGATCCAGAAGCTTCAAGCCGTCAAGGCCAAGAAAATTGATCCGTTGGGTGGTTCATATATTTGATCTTCTGAAAACACTTAATCATTTTGGCTCATTGAGTCATGTAATAGGCTAGTAAAAACTTTGCTCTGTCGTGCCATCGTGCACGTTTGTGTTTTGCCCAACACTGTTTGATACGCTACTTGAAAACTATCATATTACACTTATGATGACATTGATTTATGCATATGAGATTTAGTATTATCCTGCACACAAGTAGATCACAAGAGCCCTGGCAGTTTACCGCAGGGCGGGTGATAATATCCCATATAAACCACTAGTAATTAAACAGTTTATAAGCAGGGCCGGTTTAATCATAATTAGATATAATAAAAAATATCATACATGTGATATATTATTAAAATGTCGGCTTGCCATATCAATGTAGTAAGGGTGATAACCCAAAACTTAGAATACAATACTTCTAAGTATTTAATATCATCGTATACTGGTGACTTATCGTCCAAAGCCAGGCCGGGTTATCAAAAACCACGGACATACTTAAATGTGAGCTATAAGACTTGAGGCTACATGGCCTGAATCACTTTAAACCTTATGTCAATATGGTACCACTATGAACCCAAAAAATATTTCAAAAAAACAAGCAAAGCAAGAAAACGAGGCTTTCATAGGTCGCCAAGCCTAAAGCTCCAAGGCTTTCATGGGCCACCATGCCACTGAGTTAACCTTTTACACTTTGTGAAACCGGCCTCACATGACCGTTGTTTTAACCTTGACAAGTTCAGGGTCTATGTAAGATTGACTGTCAAGAGTACGGCTTATCATTCCGGGATTACCCGGGCGGAGTGGCAGTTTCTACAAAGTAGGAGAACCCGGAAGGTTTTGGTGAATACACCTGGTGTTCCAAACCAGCTCTCAAGGGTAGTAACTCTATGTTCTCTTTGGTGAATCCACCTATGTTTGAACAGGAAGCTCCCAAGTGCTTGTGGCATTGAAACGATCAAGAGGGATATTCACAGCTATGCTCAATGAGTAGGAAGCCCCCAAGTGACATCTGGCATTGAGTCGATCAAGAGGGATATTCACAGCTATGTTCTCTTTGGTGAATACACCTATGTTTGAACAGGAAGCCCCCAAGTGACCATTGAAATTGTGGCATTGAGCCGATCAAGAGGGATATTCACAGCTATGTTCTCTTTCGTGAATACACCTTTGTTTGAACAGGAAGCCCCCAAATGACCTTTTTGTGATGAAAAAGACTCATTATTCTTGAAGATGAAATGACAAAGGCCCTGCTTTATTAGGGATGTCAGCTTTATTATAATCATCATAATATATACATTGTTAAAATATGTACATTGTAAGAGCCGGTGGCTCAAGTGTAGTAAGGCCGAAGATGAGCAATATTCCATGGTCCACGGGTCTCCTCCTCCGACTTATATGAGTCCTTGTGGTCTCAAATATTGATAAGGTAGTATGACCCATTGTTCAAATTCTTGCTGACCACAAAGGGTCCTTCCCAAGGTGGGGATAGCTTGTGCATATCAGTTTGATCTTGGATAAGCTAGAGCACCAAGTCACCTTCTTGAAAGGTTCTGGTCTTAACCCGGGGGTTGTGATAACGGCACGGATCTTGTTGGTAAATCGCCGAACGAGCCGCCGCAAGCTCACGCTCCTCATCTAACAGGTCAAGTGCATCCTAACGTGCTTTTTCATTATCAGCTTCAACATAAGCCGCCACCCGGGGTGAGTCGTGATGGATGTCACTAGGAAGAACTGCCTCTGCTCCATAAACCATGAAGCAAGGCATGTAACCCGTAGATCCGTTGGGGTTAGTATTGATACTCCATAGCACAGAAGGTAACTCCTCCACCCAACAACCCGGCGTCCTCTGCAAAGGAACCATAGGCCGGGGCTTGATGCCTCTCAAAATTTCTTGATTGGCTCTTTCAGCTTGACCATTGGATTGAGGGTGAGCTACTAACGATACGTCAAGTCGAATATGCTCACATTGACAAAACTCTTTCATAGCACCCTTGGACAGAGTAGTGCCATTATTAGTTATAATGTTGTGGAGAAAACCGAAGTGAAAAATCACCTTTTTGATGAATTGAACCGATGTTGCCGCATCACGCTTACTGACTGGTTCTGCATCGACCCACTTTGTGAATTTGTCAACCACCACCAAAAGGTGGGTCTTTTTATCCTTGGACCTTTTAAAAGGCCCAACCATGTCAAGCCCCCAAACTGCAAATGACCAAGTAATTGGAATCATCCTCAATTCTTGAGCCGGCACGTGAGCTCGCCGTGAAAATTTCTGACAACCATCACATTTACTGACCAAATCCTCTGCATCAGCATGAGCTGTTAGCTAGTAAACCCATGACGAAAAGCTTTAGCCACAAGAGACTTCGAACCGGCATGATGACCACAATCTCCTTCATGAATCTCGCGAAGAATGTCACGGCCCTCTTCAGGAGAGACGCAACATTGAAACGGCCCAGTAACACTGCAATGGTGCAGCTCTCCGTTAACAATTGTCATTGACTTAGATCGCCAGGTTATCTGTTTGGCCAAAGTTTCATCCTTAGGTAACTCGTATTTACCTTATCAACTAGCAAATCCATAAGGGTTCTATTTGATTAGGCACCTGAATTGGCACCTGAATCGGACTGAACCGACCGTTTGTCAGGCTACTGTTCTCCTATTCTCTCGAATCTATGAAGTAAGACATCTCGGGTCATATAAGCCAAATATGGAACTGTCCAATCAGGAATAGCGTGAAGAGACCCCACCAATTGTGCTTCTGGGTCAGGAATAGCCAGATCTTCCTATGTAGGCAATTTGACAGAAGGGTTATGCAGAATATCCAAGAAAGTGTTAGGTGGCACCGGCTTACGCTGGGACCCTAACCGCCTTAAGGCATCAGCCGCCTCATTTTTCCTGCAATCAATGTGTCCCACTTGATAACCCTTGAAGTTCCCAGCAATAGCGTCAACCTCGTGGCGATAAGCCGCCATGAGTGGATCCTTAGAATCCCATTTGGCTGAAACTTGCTGAGCCACCAAGTCTGAGTCGCCGAAACATCTTACTCGGCTTAAATTCATCTCGTTAGCCATCCAAAGACCATGGAGCAGGGATTCATACTCAGATGCATTGTTAGTACAGGGAAACATCAACCTTAAAACATAACAAAACTTGTCACCTCGAGGGGAAGCTAAGAATACTCCAGCCCCGAGCCCTCCAATTGCATGGACCCATAAAAGTGAATAGTCCAATATGTGTTATCTGGCTTCTCTTCAGGCATCTGCAGCTCTGTCCAGTCATTGATGAAATCCACACGTGCTTGAGACTTAATGGTCGTGTGAGGCATATACTTCAAACCATGGGGTCCAAGCTCAATGGCCCACTTGGCTACCCGACATGTGGCTTATCTGTTTTGAATAATATCCCCTAAGGGAGCAGAACTAACCACAGTGATGGGATGACCCAAAAAATATTGCTTAAGCTCCCGACTGGCCATGAACACCCCATATACGAGCTTCTGCCAGTGCGGATACCTCTGCTTGGACTCAATAAGCACTTCACTAATATAGTAAACCGGTCGTTGAACCGGATATTCCTTGCCTGCTTCCTTCCATTCCACCACAATAGCTACATTGACAGCCCGAGCATTAGCAGCCACATATAATAACAACGGCTCCTTATCAATGGGAGCAGCGAGGACTGGCGGCTCAGCTAGTTGTTTCTTCAAAGCTTCAAACGCGTCATTAGCAGCATCACTCCAGACAAAGTGATCTGTTTTCTTCATCATCTGGTACAACGGTATAGCCTTCTCACCCAACCGGCTTATGAATCAACTTAAGGCAGCAATACGATCCGCCAGACGCTGAACATCATTGATACATGTCGGTTTTGCCAAGGAGGTAATGGCCTTGATCTTCTTCGGGTTAGCTTCAATGCCTCTGTTAGAAACCAGAAAACCCAAGAGCTTGCTTGCTGGCACACCAAAAACGCACTTGTCCAGGTTAAGCATCATCTTGTAGACCTGGAGATTGTTGAAGGTCTCCTTCAAATCATCTATCAAAGTTTCCTTCTCTCTGGATTTCACCACAATATCATCCACATAAGCATGAACATTGCACCCAATCTGACTGTGAAGGCAATTCTGCACACATCGCTGATAAGTCGCCTGGGTACTCTTGAGCCTGAAAGGCATAGGCACATAGCAGAAGGCTCCAAAGGGAGTGATAAAAGTTGTCTTCTCCTGGTCTTTAACTGCCATCTTGATCTGATGATAACCAGAATAAGCATCCAAAAAATTCAAACACTCACAATCCATCGTAGCATCAATGATTTGATCAATACGAGGGAGAGCAAAAGGATCAGTCGGACAAGCTTCATTTAAGTCCGTGTAGTCCACACACATACGCCAAGTGCCATTCTTCTTAAGTACCAGCACCGGATTAGCCAACCACTCAGGATGAAAGACTTCAATAATGAACCCAGCCACCAAGAGCCGGGCCACTTCTTCACCAATGGCCTTATGCCTCTCCTCATTGAAGCGACGAAGGAATTGCTTGATCAGCTTAAACTTTGGATCAATATTAAGAGTGTGCTTAGCGAGTTCCCTCGGTACACCTGGCATATCAGAAGGTTTCCATGCAAAGATGTCCCGGTTCTCACGGATGAACTCGATGAGTGTGCTTTCCTATTTTGGATCCAGGTTAGCACTGATACTGAACTGCTTGGATGAACCGCGAGGAACAAAGTCAACTAGCTTAGTACCATCGGCTGACTTAAACTTCAATACCGGATCATGCTCTGTAGTTGGCTTTTTCAAAGATGTCATATCCGCTGGATCAACATTGTCTTTGTAGAACTTCAATTCCTCTGTCGCACAAACAGATTCAACATAAGTAGCATCACCTTCTTCACACTCCAAGGCTATTTTCCAGATTCCATGCACTGTGATGGTCCCCTTGTAACCCGGCATCTTGAGCTGCAGATAAACATAACAAGGTCTTGCCATGAACTTGGCATAAGGTGGTCGTCCAAAAAGAGCGTGATACGAGATTTTAATCTTGACCACTTCAAAGGTTAATCTCTCGTCCCTAGAATCATGTTCATCCCCAAAGGTTACTTCCAGATCAATCCTGCCTACAGGATACACCGACTTACTAGGCACCACTTCATGGAAAACAGTATTGGACGGCTTAAGACTTTTGTCAGTCAACCCCATGTGACAGAAAGTATCATAGTAAAGGATATTAATGTTGCTCATACCATCGCAAGTAATGGGGAACGGCCGGCTCAACGGTGTTCACAACCCTTTAATGGAGCTTCTGATCCCGCTTGCATAAACTTGTGGTGAAGACGTGGTATTGCCCGCTATTCAACTACTTCGGATGACTTTGATATCCATATTGTTGCTACCGCTGAGCCCCCTGACCGGATTGTTGATTGTATCCACCCTGATTACCTTGATGGTTTTGGTGGCCCTGGAAACCGGAACTAGAACCGCCACCACCATAACCCGGGACATGAGAACCGCCACCACCAGAACCTGAGCCGCCGCCCGGCCCATGATTGTTCTGGAATAAATCAGAATTTTGAACTCCTTCATAATTTGATAGTCCTTCCAAAGGTGATTGGACGGTCTTTCCCGCGTACCATGCTTTGGACAGGGCTGATTCAGCATCTGCTCAAGATTGAGGCCTGATCCACGTCAGGACCCCGACTCAATGCCACATCGATCTAGCATGTAACACCTCATATCACTTTGCGGCCTCACGCACGGTATTCCCACGGGTGTCGCCTTACCTTTGCCCGGGACCGTTTGCGCCTTTTGGCACACGTATATGATAGTGTCGCTAGCATCCATATGATAAGGAGCCCGGGCTGACATGGCTAGTTGTCAACCCAAAGTGGCACAAACCTACAGGGACAGGCATCCATGACCCAGCATCGAACATGTCGGTCATCAGCGAGTGAATCCAGGCTGTAGCACTGGGCTAGCAGGACTCCGGTAAACCGGGCTGTAGCGGGCTAACAGGACTCCGGTATTCATCGTGTGACATTTCCCCGAAGGGACAGACACAGGAATGAAGAAGGACACATGCCGGCCAGCCTAAGTGTTCCGGAGCTGTAGCAAGCTACCATGGCTTAGGGGAAGCACTAGGAGACATTTCCCAGTAAGAGAGGCTGCTAAGGATAAACAACTAGATAGTCAGATCCCACACATACCAAGCATTTCAATAACATACACACAATATGCTCGATATGTGCAAATACAACATGGCATCACAACATGACTCTACGACTCAAGTATTTTATTCAATAGGCTCCGAGGAGTGAGATATTACAAACATGGGTCTCACGACCCAACATTCAGAGCATACAAGTCAAAGCACAAGCGGAAGCTTAACATGTCTGGGTCCAGACATCTATAAATGAAAAAGGCTGAGAAGCCTGACTATCTACCAGATCCTGCCGAGGGCACAAGATCGTAGCTGAGGTAACAAGCTAAACATCAAAGTCCACGTGGAACTACCAGTGAGACTGAAGTCTCTCTGCAAAAACATAAAATAGGCAAACGTGAGTACAAATGTACCCAGCAAGACTTACATCAGAACTATCTACATATGCATCATTATCAACAAAGGGGATGGTGGAGTTTAACTGCAGCAAGCCAGCTTTGACATGGTGGCTATCCTGAACTACGACTGCAAGCGACTCTTGAGGTGGCGCACACGAGTCCACATATTCACCAACAAATACACGACTATGGATCCGCTCCCGTCTCCCTACGAGAACGCCATCCATAGCACTCACCCTTATCTTGCGCATTTTAGAGTATCCACTTTCACTTGTCTATGAACTGTTATAGGCAACCCAGAAGTCCTTTACCACGGACACGGCTATTCAAATAGATGATGTTAACCCTACAGGGGTGTACTTCTTCATACATGTTTCCACCACTTAGCGTCTGCACACGACATGTGCTCGGCAGACTTCAAGCGAAAGCCGACGTGGGTGTAGACCACGACCTACCTAAACACTCAAGTCTCTAGTCCAGGTTTATCGCCTATTCGGGTTCCATCCGCGAGGAGATCCGGCCGGAGTTTCGCTCACAGCCCCAAACGATGTGTGCAGGGTTCCCGAGACACCAAACGGGCGCCTGGTACACCGTGCCATGTGCCTACCGCATCACAGCCCACCCCTCGGGTCAGAGCTGCCCACGGCCTCCAGCATACCACAAACACCAGAAACTACTTGCAACTCCTGGACAGAGGACAAGGGTGATTAAGAAGTCGAGCAGGGTCATATTTCAGGGCCCAATGCCTGGTAGTAGCTGAATCATGGATCACAAACACAGAACTCAGTTCCTAAGGACGGCTTCAATGAGACAACCCACCATGTACTCCTACATGGCCTCTCACCGCTACCTTTACCAAAGCGTGTTCACACACTTAGCTCATACACAGTAGGACATGTTCACACACCTCCGATTCATCCCCGATGAATCAGACCTGACTCAACTCTAAGCAGTAGCAGGCATGACAAACAAACATGAATGAGTAGGCACAACAGGGCTCAAACAACTCCTACTCATGCTAGTGGGTTTCATCTATTTACTGTGGCAATGACAGGTCATGCAAAGGATAAAGGGGTTCAGCTACCGCAGCAAGTAACAGATAAATCGTTGTTGTCCTAATGCAATGAAAAAGAGCAGGAGCGAGAGAGTGGGATTGTATCGGAATGAACAAGGGGGTTTTGCTTGCCTAGCACTTCTGAAGATAGCATTAAGTCTTCATCAGTGTCAACGATCACAACGTCGATACAACGGCTACCGGGGGGGAACAACACCGACAAACAGAGAAGAAACACGATCAATGCAATGCACAATATGATGCATGCTATGACATGGCAATAAGAATGTGTTTTGGCTAATTCAAGCTAGAACAGATTGAGATGAGTCCATTTGAACCAAAGATTCAAATGCAAACCCATTTTAAGAGGTCATAATAGTGCATTAACTTGTTTCACCTAAACAGCAAGGTTAATGTGTTCTAACATGCATGAAACAAGTGCAGATGGATAGATTGGATTTTTCTGATCATTTTTCATATATAATTTATTTGATTTGGAGCTACGGTTGATTTTATATGATTTTTAGAAGTTTGCATTATTTTCTGAAATTCCTGAATAAGAATAATTCCAATAATTGAATTAATGCGTCAGCATTGCGTCAAGGTGACGTCAGCAGGTCAAAGGCGCCAGCCCAGGTCAAACCTGACGGCTGGGACCCACATGTCGGTGTAACAACTAACTAACAGAGTTAGTTAGCGTTAGGTTAGCACTAACCTAGGTTAATTAGAGCCTGGGCCCACTTGTTAGTGTGTTAATTAATTAACTAAGTTAATTAGTGCTAATTAAACTCACACCTAAACTAAATAGGGGTATGGCCCACGCGTCAGTGACCCTGGGGGGTCAAACCGGGCCCACCCGGTCAATGGTCAGCGGGGTCAAACCCACCGGCGACTCGACGCCGGCGAGGCCCGAGACGGCGGCGATGCGCGGAATCGCAGCACAGGCCATGGTTCGGGGCACGGATGGCACCATTGGAACCCTGAGCCTCGTCCGCGTCAGCTGGTGCTAGTGGGGTCACCGGAGACGACCTATATCGACGGTGGTGTCCGCTTCCGTGGCGGCCGGAGTTCGGGTGCAGACGGTGGCGATGCTACGGTGCACTAGAGGAGAAGCCGAAGAGTGCTACGTGCTCCTGGGGGTTCACCGAGCACGGTGACGTGCTCAGGCGCGGGCTGCGGTGGCCCTGGCCACGGCGGCGAGGAACCACGGCGGCGGTGAGCTTTCGGCTTCGGTGGACCGCGGGGCTAGAGGAGGAGAACGACAGCGGGGAGAGAGGTGTTAGGTAGAGGAGCTCACGGCGGGGTCATAGGTGATCTCAGAGGGCTCGGGGACGGCCTGGTGATGACGAATCGGTCGACGGCGACCGTCGGTTCAGAGGACGAAGATGGCGTCAATGATGGCGCTCCAGGGCGTCTCGCGTCTTGTGGCTCGGCGGTAAGGACGGGGACGACTAGGCGGAGCTCTTGACCCAGTCAGGGAAGCGAGGGGGAGGCGGTGGCCACGGTGGTGCACGTCGGCGGCGGCGGGTGTGTTCAGGTGGTGCGAGGAAGAGAGACAGAGGAGGGGAGGAGGTCCAGCGAGAGAGGGGAGAGGTGCAGAGGGTCGAGGGGGGGTGCGTGGCATCGTGGGGGCGTCCAGGGGGAGGAGGAGGCAGCCAGGCAGGGAGGAGCTGGCCTCCTCGGCCGCGCGCGTGCGAGCATGCAGCTGCTCCTACTGGCAGGAGGAAGACGACAGGGAAGGAGGCGGTGGTGGGCTGGGCCAGTTGGCTGGGCTGCAGCTGGGCCGGCCAGGTGGGTTGCACAGTAGGTAGGTCCAGGTAAGTCTCTCTCTCTCTACCTTCTATTTCTGTTTTCTATTTCTACTATTTTGTAGTCTTTAGGGCTTTATTAAAAATGCCAGGGCATTTCCAAAAATCACCAAACTGCTCATGCCTACTGTTTGGAATATAACCAACATGGAACATTTCAGTTTAGGATTATTTGGACATTTAAAATATTTTATAGAATTTAAATGTCCAAATTCAAATAGAGTATGATTTAATTTAGAGCCCAAATATTTCATGGAAAAATGTGCATCACCTCCGGCTACTATTTACAGTATTTTCCAGAAATGACGAACATTTTGAAAGTCATTTGGATTCACTAAGAATATTTTAGTTGAACCTAGTGGATTCCTTAGATGCTAGGGTTTAGGCAATCCCCATTTCAAGTTTCATAAAATTTAAACATGATGCATGGATGCTAAAGAAAAAAAAACAAGCAAGCCCTGAACTGGGGATGTGACAACTCACCCCCACTAAACAAGAATCTCGTCCCAAGATTCAAGCATAGGGTAAGAAGACACAATGACACAAGCTAACACGATCTTCACGATCCAGGTTGCACTTCAAATGAACATTGATTCGATCACCATCATTGTCTCGATGTATTGCTCCAGGAACTCCTACCAACATGACAACGTGAGGGAAAAGAAACTCTAGAAGGATCGATCTTCTCGAAGATCGACCAACTCATGATCAACTCACGGAATGAGACGTAGAAACATTTCATGAGCTGAGACGCGAAGCACACATCCATAGGAATGGAGTGAAGCAGAAGACGAAGGTTCACTAGGTAGACAACAATTTCACGCTTTAAAAGGTGTTAAACGGTTGTCAACGTAGCGAGGAGTTGAGTTTTCCATGATACCACAACGAGACACCTTAGGGATGGTGACTCGTAGATATATCCCCTTAAGTCGCAAAAAGAATTACCTTTGATTCAGATATCATTGAAACTCTTTATACCAGCCTAAGGCAAATCACAATCGATCATTTGAAGGAGTCAGAAAGAATGACATTCTCGGACCAGAATGGATGATGTGGATTACCTTGTTGAAAACAACACAAGGGATGATTTTAGTAATTGGGGAGAAGCTCAACAGTAGAGAGTGAGTCCACAGTTTGAAAGGGTTACAGCATAACCGAGGGAACTGAGAGCAATCCTAGTTAGTGCCGGCGATGAAGCCTAGAGCTTGTGCATGCTCTCAAGAACTTGAGCATTTCCATAATCATCAAGGTTTTACCAACATCCATGTCAAGGGTGCTGACAACACAACATACTACCATGATGAATAGCGATGGACGATGCAGATGCAAAGGAGAATAACACTTTCTCAGATTTCACCTTAGCGAGGCCAAGGGGACAAAATCTGGATGATCGACCGAGAGACATTTAGCACTCCACTTCTAATGTTCTCCTTGATGTGCTAGCGTAACCTATTCATTTAGATGGTCTGGTACCCAGAACATGAAGTAAAAGGTCGGACTTCGGAAGTACAAGAATACATAAGGAACAACTACTAGAATAAATTCTACGAGATCCTTATGGGGAGGTGGCCAACTTCCTCAATCAAGACACTACAATAATAGGTCTTCCGGCTGGGTGTGTTGGCCACGACATCCACGTTACCGGGTACAAAGAGACCAATATTATAATTCTTGGGACACGTTCCAACCATCATATCTGCCTGAGATTCAGATCTGGTTGGTGTTAGAATAGTCCAGACTCATCAGGTCTAGAAAGAAAAATGAAAGTTTGCAACACAAATCGACGAAATGACGTTGCGAGATTCTCGGGGATGAACTATGATAGCAAGCTCCAAAACATGAGCCGGTTCTGCTACAAACATGCGAACACGCTGCCTCAAGCAAGCATGACCAAGTAGTAGTCTTATAACTAAACACTACCGAGTTCAGAGGGGGAACCATCATCGAGGATATCGAAGTCCTTGCATAAGTCTTGCTCTTAAGAAGGAACTTCTTCTCCTTGAACAAATCAATCAGTGGCTTGGTGTACTAGGGGATACATGTGGGATGGAGGTAGCGAGCCTGTCAAACCATAGCATACTTCGCACATGCATGACTGACTTGGGATGATTCTAGAGGAGGCAACATTGACTTTCTCGAATCCACGGCGGCAACTTGCATCAAATGCACATGAACTAGAGGAAGTCACTTCTTACATCCGAACATATGCTTCATGAGCTAGCATGAACAAATGCTTTCAAAAGTTTCCAACACTAGCTTAATGTTCAACAAAATTATGAAGAAAACAAGGATGTTGTCGATGGGCTCAACCACAATTCATCCTAGCTTCCATAAAAATGGAATTCCATAATTATGAGAACAAGTGATAGTATTGGTGAGACCAAAGGATATAATGGTGTATGCTTGGGGGATCAACCACAAGTAAGACAACATTAAGAACATCGTTGGTTCTGATTTGACTTTACGATGGCCCATACTCAAGTCAAAGTTTTGACAAGGCAATAGATCCAACAACTGATCACGAGGACCAATTGGTGAAGATATCATCTTTCTGCAACACACACACAAAGATATCCCTTCGGGATGAGCTAAGTCGGACAAGCTTTTATCTTCCAACTCTCCAAGTTGTTGTTTAGCTTAACAACTAGCTCAGGGTATCCAACACAGATTCTTGGAGAAGGGGTGATTTATAAGAAAACCCATTTAATCACGAACTCAACATAGCGGTCAGGTGACAACCAGGTAATACTTCTGAGAAGATCTTCGGAAAATCACGAACCACCGATATGTTACTAAGCTCGAGAACGACCTTGCTTTTCAGGGCAAGATGATATGATCAAAGAAGCGAGGGATTGACACAATCCTAACTCATTGGTCGAGGAGTGCACCAGAGATAAGGACTAGATAGCACGATCAATCTTAGGGTGATGATTTAATAACCAATACAGTAAGAATGAGAGTAGTGTCCATTTACTACCAAGCAACAAGGTTGCTAGGAGTATTGATTTCACAGATCACGATTCACTTGTCGGCACTCCGGTTGCGGCAACACGGAACCGAGAAATGAATAACGATGGCAAGAAGTATCACTACGTCAAGAACCCATAGGAGAAGATGCAATCCTCATGATATTCCTAATGTAAAGTGGGTAATACTTCAGGTAGAACAGATCAAAAGCTGGGTTGGCATTTTGATCTGCGAGGTACAACTACTTTGACCCAATCCTGGATGTGGATGAGGTACTGGAGTTTGTTTCTCCTAGTCATTCTGGAATAGAATGGCTTGACGGACCACAAGAATAATAAGCATCGATAAGCTCGAGTGCACAACTACTCCTGTCTATCAATTGATAGACGATGGTCAGAAGACAATTAAGAGGGACAACTCAAAAGAACATATCATTTTCTGGGTTGTGGATGCATGGATTAGTATGTCGAATCAAGTTCAACAGGTTTCTTCTGGATAACCCATGCAGAAAAGTAGAACTGGCAAAGTCGCAATATAGAATGGAGAACTCATCGAGAGCACTCATGTTGTGATCTTTTGATCCAACAAACATCTACTGTAAGTGGTTCATAGTATTTGGAAGAAGGGAATACCACGGACCTCGAGGACTAACGCAAAGGTTACTAATAACCTAAGGGAGCTAGCAATTACTATCAACATGAAGTAAGTGGGGTGAATCTCGGGTTCAAAACCCAGAAGTGGAATACCTACATACTAAGTGGAATCACGAGATGCTTTCAGGAATAAAGGCCAGAATCATCACACTGGGAACACATAACATGGCTAAATTACTAGGTGACTCCCTAAAACACCTAGGGTCATAATAATAGCTCCAACATATATGTCAAGGCAATAAATTACCTCAACGCACCGGTTAGTGTGCTTATTCTGACCATAAAGGACATTGGGAACGGAAAGAAAGGATTTGCAAACGCATCAGACTATTCAGAAACATGGGATGACTCGGATAGCATAACGGCTGTAAATGCTCAGAAAAGATTTGAGACATTCACAAGGATTTGCATAGTCACTTAACAATATCATATCAAGGTTCTGGTTCAATTGAGAACATACTAAAAGTAGTAGAAACTGAATTGAGGCTTGAAACTATCAATCCTATAAGTCTCTAACATAGTAACTCGTCATCCTAGTAGATAGATGATAAGCCTAGTTCCTAAACCCCGTAGAAGAGAAGAGGATGACTCAGATCAGAAGGCCATGAGGTATAAGGAGTAAAAAGAGCCTTACATTCCCTTCCCCAATCAATTCCCTTACATAACTAAAGCATTTCTAGACACAACTCCGACCGGTTTGGCTTGGTAATCTTACAGGCAGCCAGGCTCTGATACCAAAGCTGTCAGGACCCCGACTCAATGCCACATCGATCTAGCATGTAACACCTCATATCACTTTGCGGCCTCACGCACGGTATTCCCACGGGTGTCGCCTTACCTTTGCCCGGGACCGTTTGCGGCTTTTGGCACACGTATATGATAGTGTCGCTAGCATCCATATGATAAGGAGCCCGGGCTGACATGGCTAGTTGTAAACCCAAAGTGGCACAAACCTACAGGGATAGGCATCCATGGCCCAGCATCGAACGTGTCGGTCATCAGCGATTGAATCCAGGCTGTAGCACTGGGCTAGCAGGACTCCGGTGAACCAGGCTGTAGCGGGCTAACAGGACTCCGGTATTCATCGCGTGACATTTCCCCGAAGGGACAGACACAAGAACGAAGAAGGACACATGCCGGCCAGCCTAAGTGTTCTGGAGCAGTAGCAAGCTACCATGGCTCAGTGGAAGCACTAGGAGACATTTCCCGGTAAGAGAGGCTACTAAGGATAAACAACTAGATAGTCAGATCCCACACATACCAAGCATTTCAATAACATACACACAATATGCTTGATATGTGCAAATACAACATGGCATCACAACATGACTCTACGACTCAAGTATTTTATTCAATAGGCTCCAAGGAGCGAGATATTACAAACATGGGTCTCATGACCCAACATTCAGAGCATACAAGTCAAAGCACAAGCGGAAGCTTAACATGTCTGGGTACAGACATCTATAAATGAAAACGGCTGAGAAGCCTGACTATCTACCAGATCCTGCCGAGGGCACAAGATCGTAGCTGAGGTAACAAGGTAAACGTCAAAGTCCACATGGAACTACCAGTGAGACTGAAGTCTCTCTGCAAAAACATAAAATAGGCAAACGTGAGTACAAATGTACCCAGCAAGACTTACATCAAAACTATCTACATATGCATCATTATCAACAAAGGGGATGGTGGAGTTTAACTGCAGCAAGCCAGCTTTGACACGGTGGCTATCCTGAACTACGACTGCTAGCGACTCTTGAGGTGGCACACACGAGTCCACATATTCACCAACCAATACACCACTATGGATCTGCTCCCGTCTCCCTACGAGAACGCCATCCATAGCACTCACACTTATCTTGCGCATTTTAGAGTATCCACTTTCACTTGTCTATGAACTATTATAGGCAACCCAGAAGTCCTTTACCGCGGATACGGCTATTCGAATAGATGATGTTAACCCTGCAGGGGTGTACTTCTTCATACATGTTTCCACCACTTAGCGTCTGCACACGACATGTGCTCGGCAGACATCAAGCGAAAGCCGACGTGGGTGTAGACCACGACCTACCTAAACACTCAAGTCTCTAGTCCAGGTCTATCGCCTATTCGGGTTCCATCCGTGAGGAGATCCGGCCGGAGTTTCGCTCACAGCCCCAAACGATGTGTGCAGGGTTCCCGAGACACCAAACGGGCGCCCAGTACACCGTGCCACGTGCCTACCGCATCACAGCCCACCCCTCGGGTCAACGCTGCCCACGGCCTCCAGCATACTACAAACACCAGAAACTACTTGCAACTCCTGGACAGAGGACAAGGGTGATTAAGAAGTCGAGCGGGGTCATATTTCAGGGCCCAATGCATGGTAGTAGCTGAATCATGGATCACAAACACAGAACTCGGTTCCTAAGGACGGCTTCAATGAGACAAACCACCATGTACTCCTACATGGCCTCTCACCGCTACCTTTACCAAATCGTGTTCACGCACTTAGCTCATACACAGTAGGACATGTTCACACACCTCTGATTCATCCCCGATGAATCAGACCTGACTCAACTCTAAGCAGTAGCAGGCATGACAAACAAACATGAATGAGTAGGCACAATAGGGCTCAAACAACTCCTACTCATGCTAGTGGGTTTCATCTATTTACTGTGGCAATGATAGGTCATGCAAAGGATAAAGGGGTTCAGCTACCGCAGCAAGTAACAGATAAATCGTTGTTGTCCTAATGCAATGAAAAAGAGCAGGAGCGAGAGAGTGGGATTGTATCGGAATGAACAAGGGGGTTTTGCTTGCCTGGCACTTCTGGAGATAGCATTGAGTCTTCATCAGTGTCAACGATCACAACGTCGATACAACGGCTACCGGCGGGAACAACACCGACAAACAGAGAAGAAACACGATCAATGAAATGCACAATTTGATGCATGCTATGACATGGCAATAAGAATGTGTTTTGGCTAATGCAAGCTAGAACAGATTGAGATGAGTCCATTTGAACCAAAGATTCAAATGCAAACCCATTTTAAGAGGTCATAATAGTGCATTAACTTGTTTCACCTAAACAGCAAGGTTAATATGCTCTAACATGCATGAAACCAGTGCAGATGGATAGATTGGATTTTTCTGATCATTTTTCATATATAATTTATTTGATTTGGAGCTACGGTTGATTTTATATGATTTTTTAGAAGTTTGCATTATTTTCTGAAATTCCTGAATAAGAATAATTCCAATAATTGAATTAATGCGTCAGCACTGCGTCAAGGTGACGTCAGCAGGTCAAAGGCGCCAGCCCAGGTCAAACCTGACGGCTGGGACCCACATGTCAGTGTAACAACTAACTAACAGAGTTAGTTAGCGTTAGGTTAGCACTAACCTAGGTTAATTAGAGCCTGGGCCCACTTGTCAGTGTGTCAATTAATTAACTAAGTTAATTAGTGCTAATTAAACTCACACCTAAACTAAATAAGGGCATGGCCCACGCGTCAGTGACCCTAGGGGGTCAAACCGGGCCCACCTGGTCAATGGTCAGCGGGGTCAAACCCACCGACGACTCGACGCCAGCGAGGCCCGAGACGGCGGCGATGCGCGGAATCGCAGCACATGCCATGGTTCGGGGCGCGGATGGCACCGTTGGAACCCTGAGCCTCGTCGTCGGCTGGTGCTAGTGGGGTCGCCGGAGATGACCTATATCGACGGCGGTGTCCGCTTCCGCGGCGGCCGGAGTTCGGGTGTAGACGGTGGCGATGCTACGGTGCACTAGAGGAGAAGCCGAAGAGTGCTACGTGCTCCTAGGGGTTCACCGAGCACGGTGACGTGCTCAGGCGCGGGCTGCGGTGGCCCTGGCCACGGCGGCGAGGAACCACGGCGGCGGTGAGCTTTCGGCTTCGATGGACCGCGGGGCTAGAGGAGGAGAACGATAGCGGGGAGAGAGGGGTTAGGTAGAGGAGCTCACGGCGGGGTCGTAGGTGATCTCAAAGGGCTCGGGGACGGCCTGGTGATGACGAATCAGTCGACGGAGGCCGTCGGTGCGGAGGACGAAGATGGCATCGACGACGGTGCTCCAGGGCGTCCGGCGTCTTGTGGCTTGGCGGTAAGGACGGGGACGACTAGGCGGAGCTCTTGAGCCAGTCAGGGAAGCGAGGGGGAGGCGGTGGCCGCGGTGGTGCACGTCGGTGGCGGAGGGTGTGTTCGGGTGGTGCGAGGGAGAGAGACAAAGGAGGGGAGGAGGTCCAGCGAGAGAGGGGAGAGGTGCAGAGGGTCGAGGGGGGGTGCGTGGCGTCGTGGGGGCGTCCAGGGGAGGAGGAGGCAGCCAGGCAGGGAGGAGCTGGCCTCCTCGGCCGCGCGTGTGCGAGCACGCAGCTGCTCCTACTGGCAGGAGGAAGACGACAGGGAAGGAGGCGGTGGTGGGCTGGGCCAGTTGGCTGGGCTACAGCTGGGCCGGCCAGCTGGGCTGCACAGTAGGTAGGTCCAGGTAAGTCTCTCTCTCTACCTTTTATTTCTGTTTTCTATTTCTATTATTCTGTAGTCTTTAGGGCTTTATTAAAAATGCCAGGGCATTTCCAAAAATCACCAAACTGCTCATGCCCACTGTTTGGAATATAACCAACATGGAACATTTCAGTTTAGGACTATTTGGACATTTAAAATATTTTATAGAATTTAAGTGTCCAAATTCAAATAGAGTATGATTTAATTTAGAGCCCAAATATTTCATGGAAAAATGTGCATCACCTCCGGCTACTGTTTACAGTATTTTCCAGAAATGATGAACATTTTTGAAAGTCATTTGGATTCACTGAGAATATTTTAGTTGAACCTAGTGGATTCCTTAGATGCTAGGGTTTAGGCAATCCCCATTTCAAGTTTCATAAAATTTAAACATGATGCATGGATGCTAAAGAAAAAAAACAAGCAAGGCCTGAACTGGGGATGTGACAATCCACCTGCCCGAGGAGGTGGCTTCCCTTATGACGTTGACCATTATTCTGCGTGTTGGTATTGGCCACAAAGCCTGAATTACTATTAGCCTTGAACTTACCATTGCCCCCCTGACTCGCCGGGTTATGCTGCTGACCCTTGGTGTTGCCACTCTTCTTTCCCTTTCCCGGCTTTTCATCATCAGACTCGGGGTCCTTGGTACTATCAGAGTCGGCATATTTAATTAGAGCCGCCATCAGCTCCCCCATATCACTGTAGTGGCTCTTGAGCCATCCTAGCTTCTGTTCAAGAGGCAAAAAAGGCAATTCCTCTCTAACATTAGGACTGCTGAGCCGGCATTGATGTTATCCGATGAGTGCAGGATAGCCTTGACCCGACGCACCCAATGGGTCGTTGACTCGCCCTCTTCTTGGGCACAAGCATCCAAATCCACAATCGACATGGGTTGTTTGCATGTATCTTCAAAATTCTAGATAAACCGGGCCTTTAGCTTGGCCCACGACCCGATGGAATTGACAGGCAACCCTTTTAACCAAGTACAGGCCATCCCATCCAGTATCATGGTGAAGTACTTGGCACACGCAGCATCCCTGACCTCCAACAGTTCCATGGCCATCTCGTATCTCTCGGTCCATGCCTCAGGGGGTAAGTTGGTGATAACCCACAAGTGTAGGGGATCGCAACAGCTTTCGAGGGTAGAGTATTCAACCCAAATTTATTGATTCGACACGAGGGGAGCCAAAGAATATTCTCAAGTATTAGCAGTTGATTTGTCAATTCAACCACACCTAGATAACTTTGTATCTGCAGCAAAGTATTTAGTAGCAAGTAGTATGATAGTAATGGTAACCGTAGGAAAAAGTAAAGATAGTAGTTTTGTAATGATTGTAACAATAGCAACGGAAAAGTTAATAAGCGAAGCACATATGTGAAAAGCTCGCAGGCATTGGATCAGTGATGGATAATTATGTCGGTTGTGATTCCTCATGTAATAGTTATAACATAGGGTGACATAGAACTAGCTCCAGTTCATCAATGTAATGTAGGCATGTATTCCGAATATAGTCATACGTGCTTATGGAAAAGAACTTGCATGGCATCTTTTGTCCTACCCTCCCATGGCAGTGGGGTCCTAGTGGAACCTAAGGGATATTAAGGCCTCCTTTTAATAGAGTACCGGACCAAAGCATTAACACATAGTGAATACATGAACTCTTCAAACTATGGTCATCACCGAGAAGTATCCCGATTATTGTCACTTTGGGATTGTCGGATGATAACACATAATAGGTGACTAGACTTGCAAGATAGGATCAAGAACTCACATATATTCATGAAAACATAATAGGTTCAGATCTGAAATCATGGCACTCGGGCCCTAGTGACAAGCGTTAAGCATAGCAAAGTCATAGCAACATTAATCTTAGAACATAATGGATACTAGGGATCAAACCCTAACAAAACTAACTTGATTACATGGTGAATCTCATCCAACCCATCACCGTCTAGCAAGCCTACAATGGAATTACTCACACATGGCGGTGCGCATCATGAAATTGGTGATGGAGGATGGTTGATGATGACGACGGCGACGAATCCCACTCTCCGGAGCCCCGAACGGACTCCAGATCAGCCCTCCCAAGAGAGATTAGGGCTTGGCGGCGGCTTCGTATCGTAAAACATGATGAAAATTCCTCTCTGATTTTTGTCCTCTGTGAAACGGAATACATGGAGTTGGAGTTGAGGTCGGTGGAGCCTCAGGGGGCCCACGAGACAGGGGGCGCGCCCAGCGGGAGGGGGCGCGCCCCCACCCTCGTGGACAGGGTGTGGGCCCCCTGGCCTTCATCTTTTGCCAGTATTTTTTATATTTTCCAAAAGTTATCTCCATGGATTTTCAGATCATTCCGAGAACTTTTATTTTGTGCACAATAAACAACACCATGGCAGTTCTGCTGAAAACAGCGTTAGTCTGGGTTAGTTTCATTCAAATCATGCACGTTAGAGTCCAAAACAAGGGCAAAAGTGTTTGGAAAAGTACATACGTTAGAGACGTATCAACTCCCCCAAGCTTAAACCTTTGCTTGTCCTCAAGCAATTCAGTTGATAAACTGGAAGTGATAAAGAAAAACTTTTACAAACTTTGTTTGCTCTTGTTGTTGTAAATATGTAAAGCCAGTATTCAAGGTTTCAACAAAGATTATGAACTAACCATATCCACAATAAAACTTAGGTCTCATGTTTACTCATATCAATGGCATAATCAACTAGCGAGCAATAATAATAAAACTCGGATGACAAGACTTTCTCAAAACAATCATAATATGAAATAACAAGATGGTATCTCGCTAGCCCTTTCTAAGACCGCAAAACATAAATGCAGAGCACCTTTAAAGATCAAGGACTGACAAAACATTGTAATTCATGGTAAAAGAGATCTAGTCAAGTCATACCCAACATAAACTAATAGTATGCATGCAAATGACAGTGTGCTCTCCAGCGGGTGCTTTTTAATAAGAGGGTGATGACTCAACATAAAATTAAATAGATAGGCCCTTCGCAGAGGGAAGCAGGGATTTGTAGAGGTGCCAGAGCTCGATTTTAAAATAGAGATGAATAATATTTTGAGCGGCATGCTTTCACTGTCAACGCAACAACTATGAGATGGCGGTATCTTCCATACTACATGCATTATAGGCGGTTCCCAAATAGAATGGTAAAAGTTTATACTCCCCCACCACCAACAAGCATCAATCCATGGCTTGCTCGAAACAATGAGTGCCTCCAACTAACAACAGCCCTGGGGGAGTTTTATTTTAATTATTTTGGTTTGCTTTGATCTTTTTGATCATGGGACTGGGCATCCCGGTTACCAGCCATTTTCTCGTGAATGAGGAGCGGAGTCCACTCCTCTTGAGAATAACCCACATAGCTTGGAAGATACAGACATCCCTAGTTGAAACATGAGCTGCTCGAGTATACAAAACAGAATTTTATTTCAAGGTTTGGAGTTTGGCACATACAAATTTACTTGGAACGGCAGGTAGATACCGCATATAGGAAGGTATGGTGGACTCATATGGAATAACTTTGGGGTTTATTGAGTTTGGATGCACAAGTAGTATTCCCGGTTAGTACAGGTGAAGGATAGCAAAAGACTGGGAACCGACCAACTGAGAGAGCGACGACAGTCATGAACATGCATTAAAATTAGCTACACCAGGTGCAAACATGAGTAGGATAAAATGCACCATGAACATAAATATCGTGAAGGCTATGTTGATTTTGTTTCAACTACATGTGTGAACATGTGCCAAGTTGAGTCACTCAATTTATTCAAAGGAGGATACCATCTCATCATACCACATCATAGTCATTTTAATAGCATGTTGGCACGCAAGGTAAACCATTATAAGCTCCTAGCTAATTAAGCATGGCATAAGCAACTATAATCTCTAAATGTCATTGCAAAAATGTTTATTCATAATAAGCTGAATTAGGAACGATGAACTCGTCATATTTACAAAAACAAAATAGGTCGAGTTCATACCAGCTTCTCTTATCTCAATCAGTCCATCATATATCGTTATTATTGCCTTTCACTTGCACAACCGAACGGTGTGTATAATAATAATAGTGCACGTGCAATGTACTAAGATGGAATCTGCAAGCATTCAATTCAAGAGAGGAAATAAAACTATTTACACGGGAAAGCTCCCAACAAGTAAAAAAGAAGAACGAGAAATCTTTTTGGGTTTTCATTGTAATTACTACTACAAGCATGGAAAGTAAACTAACTAAATTTTTGGTTTTTTTTCTTAAGATTTATCAAACACACAAGAAGAAAGCTAGAAAAAGGAAATTAAACTAGCATGGATAATACAATGAAAGAGTATGAGCACCAACAACTAGAATAGTGTGTGGAGATGAATGTAAAGTCGGTGAGAACTATGTACTCCCCCAAGCTTAGGATTTTGGCCTAAGTTGGTCTAATCCCAAGGATAGCCTGGCTGATATCCGAAGTTATAACTGGGGTCGTACTGAGATGCAGCAGCCAATGCCTCCTGAGCCGCGGCATGTTGGTGAGCTGCCTCCGCTCTACCCTCGTGTTCGGCTGCCTCCTCCCTGGTGACAACATATCTTTGTTTTGCCTAGTAATAAAAAAGGGAAGGAGCAGGGAGAGTAACATGGACAGCGCAGCGTCTGTCAAAGATTAGTCGATACTGGAGGAATTGTTCATTCCTCAGAAGAAAATGATGCCTAACCACAGCATCAAAATCTAAATAAGCGGCAAGCAACTCTAAATCGCCCTCACGAGGAGGTATACCAAGATAATTAGCAACATGGGTCGCATAAATTCCTCCAAATAAATCTCCGGAAATACCATTATTATGCAACCTACGTGCGACTATTGCCCCCAAGTTGTAACCTTTATTACCTAATACAGCACTCTTGAGGACACAAAGATCAGGGACACACATGTGACATGCTTCGTCTTTACCATTAATGCATCTACCAATGAAGAGAGCAAAATAATGCATAGCAGGAAAATAAATGCTCCCTATGGTAGCTTGGGCTATATCCCTAGATTCTCCCACAGTGATACTAGCAAGAAAGTCTTTAAATTCAGATTTGCAGGGTTCATTAGCATTACCCCACTGTGGGAGTTTGCAAGCAGTTGTAAAATCTTCTAAGTCCATGGTATAAGATTGATCATAAATATCAAACAGGACACTTTGAGAATTACACGAAGATGAAAATTTAAACCTTCTCATGAATGAATCAGTTAGATAGTAGTACTGAGGACACTTATCTTGCATGAAGTCCTCAAGATTGGCGTTACGCACATACGCGTCAAATTCATCCTTGATGCCTGCATTAACCATAAACTCTTCTAATGGCCACTCACAAGCCTGTACTTCAGCTTCCCTTGGTGGTTCATCATCTTGCTCATGCATTGCATGCCTAGGTCCTTTCTTTGTTGAGGAACCACCTTGGTACATTTTCCTGGACATATTTCTCCCTCTGAAAAATTTCTGAAATTTTTAGTAACTTCAAAATAAAAGTGAATAAAACTAAATAAGGTTGGTAGAAACTACTCCTACAAGTTCCTAGAGCCTATATCATGCATTAGAATCACTTGGGACCTCATAAATTTGACATGCAAGCTCAAGAACATGGTCACCTATGCAGCAAAAATTTGCAATGAATAAAGCACTAAACAAAAACTAATTGGACAAATGAAGGAGTCACATACCAAGCAACAATCTCCCAAAGTAGTTTTGTGAATGGAGCTTTGAGCAAGGAGATGGAAAATCGGAGCAAAATGAGCTAGAACTCTTGCTTGAGGTGGATGGGGATTTTTTTTGGGATGAAGACGAAGTGTATGGGTGCAGGAATAAGTGGAGGGGTCCACCGTGGGCCCATGAGACAGAGGGGCGCGCCCAGGGGGTGTGGGCGCGCCTTCCACCCTCGTGGCCAGGTGCTTGCCCCCCTGCAGTGTTCTCAGTGCCTAAAATCCTCAAATATTCCATAAAAATCATACTAAATTTGCAGGGCATTTGGAGCACTTTTATTTTCAGGATATTTTTTATTGCAAGGATAATTCAGAAAACAGATAGATAATACTATTTTTGCTTTATTTATTCTAAATAACAAAAAGTAAAAAGAGGGTACAGAAGGTTGTGCCTTCTAGTTTCATCCATCTCATGATCATCAAAAGGAATCCACTAACAAGGTTGATCAAGTCTTGTTAACAAACTCATTCTGAATAACATGAAACCGGAGAAATTTTGAATAACACTAGGTTACCTCAACGGGGATATGAACATGCCCAACAATAAGAATATCATATATTTTTCTTGACAGTAGGAAGAGGAAATTCAAAACCTCCAATAATGATAGTTGAACTTTTTCCAATAGAATTGATGCTATGAACTTGAGGTTGTTTCCTCAAAAAGTGTACCGTATGCTCATTACCATTAACATGAAAAGTGACATTGCCTTTGTTGCAATCAATAACAGCCCCTGTAGTATTCAAAAAGGGTCTACCAAGGATAATCGACATACTATCGTCCTCAGGAATATCGAGAATAACAAAGCCCGTTAAGATAGTGACATTTGCAACTACAACAGGCACATCCTCACAAATACCGACAGGTATAGCAGTTGATTTATCAGCCACTTGTAGAGATATTTCAGTAGGTGTCAACTTATTCAATTCAAGTCTATGATATAAAGAGAGAGGCATAACACTAACACCGGGTCCAAGATCACATAAAGCAGTTTTAACATCGTTTCTTTTAATGGAGCATGGTATAGTTGGTACTCCTGGATCTCCAAGTTTCTTTGGTATTCCACCCTTAAAAGTATAATTAGCAAGCATGGTGGAAATTTCAGCTTTCGGTATCTTTCTTTTATTTGTAATGATATCCTTAAAATATTTAGCATAAGGATTTGATTTAAGCATATCAGTTAAGCGCATACGTAAGAAGACAGGTCTAATCATTTGAGCAAAACGCTCAAAATCCTCATCATCGTTTGTCTTGGATGGTTTAGGAGGAAAGGGCATGGGTTTTTGAACCCATGGTTCTCTTTCTCTACCATGCTTCCTAGCAACAAAATCTCTCTTATCATAACATTGATTCTTTGATTGTGGGTTATCAAGATCAACAATAGGTTCAATCTCTACATCATTATTTTTGCTAGGTTGAGCATCAACATGAACATTATCATTAACAATATCACTAGGTTCAAGTTCATCACCTGATTGTGTTTCAGCATCAGAAATAGAAATATCATTAGGATTCTCAGGTGTATCTTCAATGGGTTCACTAGAAGCATGCAAAGTCCTATCATTTTTCTTTTTCTTCTTTTTAGAAGGACTAGGTGCATCTACATTATTTCTTTGAGAATCTTGCTCAATTCTCTTAGGGTGGCCTTCAGGATACAAAGGTTCCTAAGTCATTCTACCAGTTCTAGTAGCCACTCTAATAGCAAAGTCATGTTTATTATTTAGTTCATCAAGCAAATCACTGTGAGCTTTAAGTACTTGCTCGGCTTGAGTGGTAACCATAGAAGCATATTTGCTAATGAGTTTAAGTTCACCTTTAACTCTATCCATATAATCACTCAAGCATCCCATCTCGAAGGCATTATTCTTTAATTCCCTACCAACATAAGCATTAAAACTTTCTTGTCTATCCATGAAGTCATCAAATTAATCTAAGCATGGGCTATAGAATTTAGTAGAGGGAATTTCAGCCTTACCATATCTATATTGAGAATTTACCTTTACTACCTGTGTTGGGTTATCAAGACAATGTGTTTCTTCGACAGGCGGTATATTAAGACCATGTATTTCTTCAATAGGAGGTAAATTCTTAACATCTTCAGCTTCAATACCTTTTTCTTTCATTGATTTCTTTGCCTCTTGCATATCTTCAGGACTAAGAAATAGAACACTTCTCTTCTTCGGAGCAGGTTTCGGAATAGGCTCAGGAGTTGGCTCAATTGGCTCAGGAATTGGCTCAGGAAGAGTCCAATTATTTTCATTAGTCAACATATTATTCAATAACAAATCAGCTTGGTCGACTGTTCTTTCCCTGAAAACACAACCAGCACAACTATCCAAGTAGTCCTTGGAAGCATCAGTTAGTCCATTATAGAAGATATCAAGTATTTCATTTTTCTTAAGAGGATGATCAGGCAAAGCATTAAGTAATCGGAGAAGCCTCCCCCAAGCTTGTGGGAGACTCTCTTCTTCGGTTTGCACAAAATTATATATTTCCCGCAAGGCAGCTTGTTTCTTATGAGCAGGGAAATATTTAGCAAAGAAGTAATAAATCATATCCTGGGGACTATGCACACAACCAGGATCAAGAGAATTAAACCAAGTTTTAGCATCACCCTTTAATGAGAACGGAAATATTTGAAGGATATAATAATAGCGAGACTTCTCATCATTAGTAAACAGGGTGGCTATATCATTTAACTTGGTAAGATGTGCCACAATAGTTTCAGATTCCAGGCCATAAAAAGGATCAAATTCAACCAAAGTAATTATCTCTGGATCAACAGAGAATTCATAATCCTTATCAGTAACACAGATAGGTGAAGTAGCAAAAGCAGGGTTAGGTTTCATTCTAGCATTAAGGGATTGCTGCTTCCATTTGGCTAATAACTTCTTAAGATCATATCTATCATTGCAAGCAAAAATAGCTCTAGCAGCTTCTTCATCCATAACATAACCCTCGGGAACAACAGGCAATTCATAATTAGGGGGAGAACTTTCATCATCACTATCATCAATCATATCATCATTAATAATTTCATTCTCTCTAACCCTAGCAAGTTGTTCATCAAGAAATTCACCTAATGGCACAGTAGTATCAAGCATAGAAGTAGTTTCATCATAAGTATCATGCATAGCAGAAGTGGTATCATCAATAACATGCGACATATCGGAATTCATAGCAGTAGCAGATTTAGGTGTTGCGAGCTTACTCATGACAGAAGGAGAATCTAGTGCAGAGCTAGATGGCAGTTCCTTACCTCCCCTCGTAGTTGAGGGAAAAATCTTAGTTCTTGCGTCTTTCAAGTTCTTCATTGTGATCAGCAGATATAAATCCCAAGTGACTCAAAGAATAGAGCTATGCTCCCCGGTAACGGCGCCAGAAATTAGTCTTGATAACCCACAAGTGTAGGGCATCGCAACAGCTTTCGAGGGTATAGTATTCAACCCAAATTTATTGATTCGACACAAGGGGAGCCAAAGAATATTCCCAAGTATTAGCAGTTGAGTTGTCAATTAAACCACACCTGGATAACTTAGTATCTAGAGGAAAGTATTTAGTAGCAAGTAGTATGATAGTAATGGTAATCGTAGCAAAAGTAAAGATAGTAGTTTTGTAATGATTGTAACAATAGCAATGGAAAAGTTAATAAGCGAAGCACAATATGTGAAAAGCTCATAGGCATTGGATCAGTGATGGATAATTATGTCGGATGCGATTCCTCATGTAATAGTTATAACATAGGGTGACACGGGACTAGCTCCAGTTCATCAATGTAATGTAGGCATGTATTCTGAATATAGTCATATGTGCTTATGGAACTTGCATGCCATCTTTTGTCATACCCTCCCGTGGCAGCGGGGTCCTAGTGGAAACTAAGGGATATTAAGGCCTCCTTTTAATAGAGTACCGGACCAAAGCATTAACACATAGTGAATACATGAACTCCTCAAACTATGGTCATCACCGAGAAGTATCCCGATTATTGTCACTTCGGGGTTATCGGATCATAACACATAATAGGTGACTATATACTTGCAAGCTAGGATCAAGAACTCACATATATTCAGGAAAACATAATAGGTTCAGATCGGAAATCATGGCACTTGGGCCCTAGTGACAAGCATTAAGCATAGCAAAGTCGTAGCAACATCAATCTCAGAACATAATGGATAATAGGGATCAAACCCTAACAAAACTAACTCGATTACATGCTAAATCTCATCCAACCCATCACCGTCCAGTAAGCCTACGATGGAATTACTCACGCACGGCGGTGAGCATCACGAAATTGGTGATGGAGGATGGTTGATGATGACGACAGCGACAAATCCCCTATCCAGAGCCCCGAACGGACTTCAGATCAGCCCTCCCAAGAGAGATTAGGGCTTGGCGGCGGCTCTGTATCGTAAAATGCGATGAAACTTCCTCTCTGATTTTTTTCTCCGTGAAATGGAATATATGGAGTTGGAGTTGAGGTCGGTGGAGCCACAGGGGGCCCACAAGATAGGGGGCATGCCCGGGGGGAGGGGGCGCGCCCCCCACTCTTGTGGACAGGGTGCGGGCCCCATGGCCTTCATCTTTTGCTAGTATTTTTTATATTTTCCAAAAGTTATCTCTGTGGATTTTCAGATCATTCCGAGAACTTTGGTTTTCTGCACAATAAACAACACCATGGTAATTCTGCTAAAAAAAGCGTTAGTCCAGGTTAGTTTCATTCAAATCATGCAAGTTAGAGTCCAAAACAAGGGCAAAAGTGTTTGGGAAAGTAGATACGTTGGAGACGTATCATCGGTCGTGTAGTTAGGCACCTTACGAGATCCTTTGAAATCCTTGGGTAGACGCTCATTACACAGAGCCGACACTAAATATGGTACACCCGTGGTTCTAGAGGTCATGGCTGTCTCCACTGAAATCGTCGGATAAGCCGGAATATGTTGTTGAACCGCCTGCTGAGCTGCCAGCTCAGCTTCTCGACGTGCCCTGTCCTGGTCCACCAAATAGTGAGCACCATCGCATGCCGGGTCATGTCCACGCGGCTGGTTACGGCGCCTGTCACTGCTGGAAACGTCCGGTGAGTCCATGTGTCTGCTATAACTCCAGCTTGGGCGAGGGGTTGAGTGGATACGATCCCGACTGTATGAAGAAGCCGCCTATTGAGCCACAACCATTTGGAGCAGCTCCCCTTCTTATTGTATTTCCATCGCTGCCGATGATTCGCCTTCAACCGGCAGAGCCACTAGCCACGTTGCTGCAACAATCATGTTATCCAAAGGATTAGAATAATGACCCGATGGTGTCGGCATATAGTGAGGTGGAGTATTATTCGGACGAGGTGGCTCCTCATGCGTGGTTGAGTCGGCGCTCCAGCCCCAGACACTTCGACTTGGTTTATCGCTGGCTGGTTACTGGTCCCTGATCCTAGCGTGCAAAAGAAGTTTCTCGCCTCGTAAACTGGAGGTAGACGAGACTGGTGCCCCCTCCTCATGACTTCATTTGAAGTGTTTTGATCCATCATAAGCCGGAAGGCCTCTGGCTGAATCCGCTGCTCCTGAGCATCTAGGGCAGCCCGCTTTGTGGCCATCCTGACGTTCTCTGCATTCAGCTCCTCCTTGGCATGTGCTATCTCATCACGCATCTTTGTAACTTCCGCGTTGTGCTGAACTTGATTTGTCGGGTTAACCTCTGCTGTTAACAAGGTTGTTACATTGTCCAGCAAATCAGTCAAAACCTGAGCCAGTGGGCACCCTGGGCCTCCTGCCCCAGCTACCATCGCCGTTGCTGGCCCGGAAACCATCGCCGCTGCAGTCGTTGAATTCTGCACTGGCTATGTACCAGCCATGAAGATTGCGAACCTATTCAGGAGCTCATAGGGGCCGGAATACTATCGCCATTGGAATAGCCCCCAAGCCTGTCGTTTTGCAGTTGATACAATGAAGGGGTCTCGCCCGTGGATGACTCACCATCAAAATAGATGGCTGTCTCACCGTCAGACACAGATCTATCCTCAAATTCCACCCCATGGATAAATCCGATGAAGGCATGCTTCACGGTGGGCTGAACTCGGGCGGGTCATGCATGATGAGCCATCTCGATGATGTCGGTGCAGATCTCCGGCTCAGGGCCCGGTTCGCCGATCTTACTGATGAAGACGTGGATTCCGCCGAAGGGGACCCGGTACCCGTACTCAATTGAGCCAGCCTCGGGGCCCCAGCCCGCATCATCGATGTAGAGCTTGCTGTGACGACTCTTGGTCATCCTGCCCACAGCGTATCCCTTGATCCCTTCGAAGCTGCCCTTTAAGAACTCGAAACCACCATGCGCTGGCCCCACAGTGGGCGCCAACTGTCATGGAATTGTCACGGCAGATGTCCTAGTGTGAGGACTTAGTCGTGGAGCCATCGCAACTAGGTTAGCTTAAAGGGGTTAAACGGGACAAAGGACACAGAGAATTTATACTGGTTCGGCCCTTGCAGTGAAGGTAAAGGCCTAATCCAGTTTGAGGTGGTATTGCTTATGTCTCGATTACTAGGGAGCGAATACGCTTGACCTAGCTTTCGATCTCTTGTTTCTTGCCCTAAACTGCCGCCGGATCGTCCCTTTATATACACTTGTTGATGCCCAGCAGCTCACAGAGTCCCAGCCGGCTCATAGACAATGTGTCTAGCTCGATGACTAAATATACTTGCCTTACAATATAAGGCATACACATATGGCAGTTTACAGCTATGGGCCTTAAGCCGCCCTTGGGCTTTAGGCCCTTGCTTCATGAACCGCCATCTTCGACATCCTCATGGGCTTTGTATGGATGAACCACCATAGCTATAATCCGTCCCCTCCTGGGTGGGTCATACCCAATAGTCATATCCCCAATAGTGATGGTGGGGGTGACGGCCGAAAAATGTCACCAGGACATTTTCTGTGACAAAAAATAGTTTTACGTGAAACAAGTGAAACGTCATAAAATAGTCGAGATGTTGTAGTGCTAAAATACGGTAAAGACTAATAAACCCATACGGAGGTAGTACTTGTTAGATGATCTTTGACTTCGCACTAAGTGAAAATACTACTTTTCAACATCAAAACATGGAATTATGTCAGTTTTTTAACAGTTACATCCACCTCGAAGTGAGCAAACTCCTGAGCCAATGGACGACATCAACAATGTGAGCAGTTCCTACCGAAACCGAGCTTGGAGATTGATGGAGCCCCCACACTAATCACTCATGGCGGCAACTGCACGCTTGATTTGTTGCTGGACTCACTTTTTGAGGCATGACCTACCAAATCTCCCATGTCCTCTCGTGATCTTTAGAGTAGTTCTATTGGCATGAGTCATCTTACTTGATCCATGTCTTTTCATCTTGCCCTCCTTTTGGCAAGATCAAAGTTTCAGTTCTTCTAAGAAAAGCTTTCGCTTTCTAAAAACACTATCCAAAACATGCTCTACCCCCGTATCAAACAGGGAGGCAAAATTTTGAGAGGAGGCAAGTACAAGAGCTAATTTTGTGGACTTGGGAGAAGACGGAAATCACATCAAAGATCCAAGCATCATGTCGAGGGCCATGGATGATTGTATATAGTAGGCGGAGGAAGATGTAGGTGAGAGAGATGAGGCAAAAGAAGTGGATGAGAGCATATCAAAAGGTATATGTGAGTGATAAGATATAGCGACAAATTCAGATAGAGGAAAGCAAGACGTTCAAGATAGACAATGATAGTGCAAGAGATGTTTGATGTTGATACTCTTGTTTTTTTGGCTGGGATGCTCTTTTTATTGATGTTGTTATTGTTGAGGATCGTTGCAAAAATTAAAAAAATTCTACACGTCACCAAGATCAATCTATGGAGTAAATAGCAATGAGAGAGGGGGGAGTGCATCTTCATACCCTTGAAGATCGCGAGACGAAAGCGTTGCAAGAACGTGAATGAAGGAGTCGTACTTGTAGCGATTCAGATCGCGGCGGATTCCGATCTAAGCGCCGAACAATGGCACCTCCGTGTTCAACACACGTGCAGCCCGGTGACATCTCCCGCGCCTTGATCCAGCAAGGAGGAGGAGAGGTTGACGAAGATAGCTCCAGCAGCAGCACGACGGCATGGTGGTGGTGGGGCAGGGGTTCTCCGGCAGGGCTTCGCCAAGCTCAAACGGAGGAGGAGAGGTGTTGGGGAGGGGAGGGGCTGCGCCGTGGATGTGGTGTTGCAGCCCTCCCTCCACACCTCTATTTATAGGTAGAAGGGGGAAGGGGGCTGGCCCCTCTAGATGAGATCTAGAGGGGGGCGGCCAAGGGGGAGGGGGCTTGCCACCCAAGCAAGAGGGGAGCCCCCTTTAGGGTTCCCCCCCCCCCCAACCCTAGGCGCATGAGCCCTAGGGGAGATGGCACCCAGCCCACTTAGGGGTTGGTTCCCTTCCACCTACAGCCCATAAGGCCCTCCGGGGCAGGTGGACCCTCCCGGTGGACCCCCGGAACCCCTCCGGTGGTCCCGGTACAATCCCGGTATACCCCCGAATATTTCCGGTGACCGTATGATGACTTCCCATATATAAATCTTCACCTCCGGACCATTTAGGAACTCCTTGTGACGTCCGGGATCTCATCCGGGACTCCAAACAACATTCAGTAATCACATACAAATCTTCCGTATAACCCTAGCGTCATCGAACCTTAAGTGTGTAGACCCTACGGGTTCGGGAATCATGCAGACATGACCTAGACAGTGCTCTGGCCAATAACCAACAGCGGAATCTGGATACCCATGTTGGCTCCCACATGTTCCACGATGATCTCATCGGATGAACCACGATGTCGAGGATTCAACCAATCCCGTATACAATTCCCTTTGTCAATCGGTACGTTACTTGCCCGAGATTCGATCGTCGGTATCCCAATACCTTGTTCAATCTCGTTACCGGCAAGTCACTTTAATTGTTCCGTAATGCATGATCCCATGACTAACTACTTAGTCACATTGAGCTCATTATGATGATGCATTACCGAGTGGGCCCAGAGATACCTCTCTGTCATACAGAGTGACAAATCCCAGTCTTGATTTGTGCCAACCCAACAGACACTTTCGGAGATACCTATAGAGCACATTTATAGTCACCCAGTTACGTTGTGACGTTTGGTACACCCAAAGCACTCCTACGGTATCCGGGAGTTACACAATCTCATGGTCTAAGGAAATGGTACTTGACATTAGAAAAGCTTTAGCAAACGAACTACACGATCTTGTGCTATGCTTAGGATTAGGTCTTGTCCATCACATCATTCTCCTAATGATGTGATCCCATTATCGATGACATCCAATGTCCATAGTCAGGAAACCATGACCATTTGTTGATCAACGAGTTAGTCAACTAGAGGCTCACTGGGACATGTTGTGATCCATATATTCACACATGTATTACAGTTTCCGATCAATTCAATTATAGCATGAATAATAGACAATTATCATGACCAAGGAAATATAATAATAACCATTTTATTATTGCCTCTAGGGCATATTTCCAACAGTCTCCCACTTGCACTAGAGTCAATAATCTAGTTACACTGTGATTAAGCAAACACCCATAGAGTTCTAGTGTTGATCATGTTTTGCTCGTGGAAGAGGTTTAGTCAACGGATCTGCGACATTCAGATCTGTATGCACTTTACAAATATCTATGTCTCCATCTTGAACATTTTCACGAATGGAGTTGAAGCAACGCTTGATGTGCCTAGTCTTCTTGTGAAACCTGGGCTCCTTGGCAAGGGCAATAGCTCGAGTGTTGTCACAGAAGAGAGTCATTGGGCCCGACGCATTGGGAATAACTCCTAGGTTGGTAATGAACTCCTTCATCTAGATTGCTTCATGTGATGCCTCTGAGGCTGCCATATACTCCGCTTCACATGTAGATCCCGCCACGACGCTTTGCTTGCAACTGCACCAGCTTAAAGCCCCACCATTCAAAATATACACGTATTCGGTTTGTGACTTGGAGTCATCCAGATCTGTGTCGAAGCTAGTATCGACGTAACCCTTTAGCGACGACCTCTTCGTCACCTCCATAAACGAGAAACATATCATTAGTCCTTTTCAGGTACATCAGGATATTCTTGACCGTTGTCCAGTGTTCCATGCCGGTATTACTTTGGTACCTCCCTACCAAACTTACGGCCATGTTTACATTAGGTCTGGTACACAGCATGGCATACATAATAGACCCTATGGCCGAGGCATAGGGGATGACACTCATTTTTTCTCTATCTTCTGCCGAGGTCACGCATTGAGCCGAGCTCAAGTTCACACCTTGCAATATAGGCAAGAACCCCTTCTTGGATTGATCCATATTGAACATCTTCAGTATCTTATCAAGGTATGTGCTTTGTGAAAGACCTATGAGGCGTCTCGATCTATCTCTATAGATCTTGATGCCTAATATGTAAGCAGCTTCTCCAAGGTCCTTCATTGAAAAACACTTATTCAAGTAGGCCTTTATGCTATCCAAAAGTTCTATATCATTTCCCATCAATAGTATGCCATCCACATATAATATGAGAAATGCTAAAGAGCTCCCACTCACTTTCTTGTAAACGCATGCTTCTCCATAAGTCTGCACAAACCCAAATGCTTTGATCATTTCATCAAAGTGAATGTTCCAACTCCGAGACGCTTGCACCAGCCCATAGATGGATCACTGGAGCTTGCACACCTTGTTAGCATTCTTAGGATCGACAAAACCTTCCATCTGCATCATATACAATTCTTCCTTGAGGAAACTGTAAAGGAATGTTGTTTTGACATCCATTTGTCATATCTCATAATCGTAGAATGTAGCAATTGCTAACAAGATTCAGACGGACTTCAGCTTCACTACGGGTGAGAAGGTCTCATTGTATTCAACCCCTTGAACTTGTCGGTAACCCTTAGCGACAAGCCGAGCTTTATAGATGGTAACATTACCATCCGCGTCGGTCTTCTTCTTAAATATCCATTTATTTTCTATCGCTCGCCGATCATCGGGCAAGTCTGTCAAAGTCCATACTTTGTTTTCATACATGGATCCTATCTCAGATTGCATGGCTTCAAGCCATTTGTTGGAATCTGGGCCCGCCATCGCTTCTTCATAGTTCGAAGGTTCACCGTTGTCTAACAACATGATTTTCAGGACAGGGTTGCCATACTATTCTGGTGTGGAATGTGTCCTTGTGGACCTACGAAGTTCAGTAGCAACTTGATCTGAAGTACCTTCATCATCATCATTAACTTCCTCTCTAGACGGTGTAGGCACCACAGAAACATCTTCCTAAGTTGCGCTACTTTCCGGTTCAAGGGGCAGTACTTCATCAAGTTCTACTTTCCTCCCACTTACTTCTTTCGAGAGAAACTCTTTCTCCAGAAAGGATCCATTCTTGGCAACAAAGATCTTGCCTTCGGATCTGAGGTAGAAGGTATACCCAATGGTTTCTTTAGGGTATCCTATGAAGACGCATTTTTCCGACTTGGGTTCGAGCTTTTCAGGTTGAAGTTTCTTGACACATGCATCGCATCCCCAAACTTTTAGAAATGACAGCTTAGGTTTCTTCCCAAACCATAATTCATACGGTGTCGTCTCAACGGATTTAGACAGTGCCCTATTTAAAGTGAATGCAGCTGTCTCTAAAGCGTATCCCCAAAATGATAGCGGTAAATCGATAAGAGGCATCATAGACCGCACCATATCCAATAGAGTGCGATTACAACATTCGGACACACTATTACGTTGAGGTGTTCCAGGCGGCTTGAGTTGTGAAACAATTCCACATTTCCTTAAGTGCGTACCAAACTCGTGACTTAAATATTCTCCCCCACGATCTGATCGTATGAACTTTATTTTTCTATCACGTTGATTCTCTACCTCACTCTGAAATTCCTTGAACTTTTCAAAGGTCTCAGACTTGTGTTTCATTAAATAGACATACCCATATATACTCAAGTCATAAGTGAGGGTGAGAACATAATGATAGCCACCATGAGCCTCAATACTCATTGGACCGCACACATCAGTATGTATGATTTCCAATAAGTTGGTTGCTCGCTCCATTGTTCAGGAGAACGGAGTCTTGGTCATTTTGCCCATGAGGCATGGTTCGCACGTGTAAAATGATTCGTAATCAAGAGACTCCAAAAGTCCATCTGCATGGAGCTTCTTCATGCATTTGACACCAATGTGACCAAGGCGGCAGTGCAACAGGTATGTGGGACTATCATTATCAATCTTACATCTTTTGGTATTCACACAATGAATATGTCTAACATCATGTTCGAGATTCATTAAGAATAAACCATTGACCAGTGGGGCATGACCATAAAACATATCTCTCATATAAATAGAACAACCATTATTCTCGGATTTAAATGAGTAGCCATCTCCTATTAGACGAGATCCAGATACAATGTTCATGCTCAAAGTGTTGGAAATATGCCCTAGAGGCAATAATAAAATGGTTATTATTGTATTTCCTTGTTCATGATAATTGTCTATTGTTCATGCTATAATTGTATTAACTGGAAACCGTAATACATGTGTGAATACATAGACCACAACATGTCCCTAGTGAGCCTCTAGTTGACTAGCTCGTTGATCAATAGATGGTTATGGTTTCCTGACCATGGACATTGGATGTCATTGATAACGGGATCACATCATTAGGAGAATGATGTGATGGACAAGACCCAATCCTAAGCCTAGCACAAGATCGTGTAGTTCGTATGCTAAAGCTTTTCTAAATGTCAAGTATCTTTTCCTTAGACCATGAGATTGTGCAACTCCCGGATACCGTAGGAATGCTTTGGGTGTACCAAACGTCACAACGTAACTGGGTGGCTATAAAGGTGCACTACGGGTATCTCCAAAAGTGTCTGTTGGGTTGGCACGAATCGAGACTGGGATTTGTCACTCTGTGTGACGGAGAGGTATCTCTGGGCCCACTCGGTAAGACATCATCATAATGTGCACAATTTGATCAAGGAGTTGATCGCGGGATGATGTGTTACGGAATAAGTAAAGAGACTTGCCGGTAACGAGATTGAACAAGGTATCGGGATACCGACGATCGAATCTCGGGCAAGTACAATACCGCTAGACAAAGGGAATTGTATACGGGATTGATTGAATCCTTGACATCATGGTTCATCCGATGAGATCATCGTGGAAGATGTGGGAGCCAACATGGGTATCCAGATCCACTATTTGTTATTGGCCAGAAAGTTGTCTCGGTCAGGTCTGCATGGTTCCCGAACTCGTAGGGTCTACACACTTAAGGTTCGATGATGCTAGGGTTATAGGGAATATATATACGTGGTTACCGACTATTGTTCGGAGTCCCAGATGAGATCCCGGACGTCACGAGGAGTTCCGGAATGGTCCGGAGATAAATATTTATATATGGGAAGTCCTGTTTTGGTCACCAGAAAAGTTTCGGGTGCTATCGTTAACATACCGCGACCACCGGGAGGGTCCCGGGGGTCCACCAGGTGGGACCACCGACCCCAGAGGTCTGCGCGGGACAAGTGTGGGAGGGGACCAGCCCCAGGTGGGCTGGTGCCCCCCCCCCACCAGGGCCGAAGGCGAAGAGAGAAGGGAAAATGGGGAAACCCTAGGCTCAGATGGGCCTAAGGCCCACCTAGTGGTGCGCCCCCCCTCTCTCCCCCTTGGCCGCCCCCTAGATGAGATCTAGGGCTGGCCGCCACCCCTAGGGGTGGAAACCTAGGTGGGGGCGCAGCCCCTCCCTTTCCCCTATATATAGTGGGGGTTTGGGGCAGCCATTCACATGAGAACATCTCCCTCTTGGCGCAGCCCTACCCCTCTCCCTCCTCGTCTCTTGCGGTGCTTGGCGAAGCCCTGCTGGAGTGCCATGCTCGTCCACCACCACCACGCCATCGTGCTGCTACTGGACGGAGTCTTCCCCAACCTCTCCCTCTCCCCTTGCTGGATCAAGGCACGAGAGACGTCATCGGGCTGCACGTGTGTTGAACGCGGAGGCGCCGTTGTTCGGCGCTTAGATCAGAATCAACCATGATCTGAATCTCTATGAGTATGGCTCCTTCATCTACGTTCTTGTAACGCTTCCGCTTAGCGATCTACAAGGGTATGTAGATGCACTCCCCTTCCCCCCGTTGCTAGATTACTCCATAGATTGATTTTGGTGATGCGTAGAAAATTTTGAATATCTGCTACGTTCCCCAACAGTAGCATCATGAGCTAGGTCTATGCGTAGTTTCTATGCATGAGTAGAACACAAGTTGTTGTGGGCGTTGATTTTGTTCAATATGCTTACCGTTACTAGTCCTATCTTGTTTCAACGGTATTGTGGGATGAAGCGGCCCGGACCGACCTTACACATACACTTACATGAGACAGGTTCCACCGACTAACATGCACTTGTTGCATAAGGTGGCTAGCGGGTGCCAGTCTCTCCCACTTTAGTCAGATCAGATTCGATGAAAAGGGTCCTTATGAAAGGTAAATAGCAATTGGCATATCACGTTGTGGCTTTTGCGTAGGTAAGAAACGTTCTTGCTAGAAACCCATAGCAGCCACGTAAAACATGCAAACAACAATTAGAGGACGTCTAACTTGTTTTTGCAGGGTATGCTATGTGATGTGATATGGCCAAAAAGAATGTGATGAATGATATGTGATGTATGAGATTGATCATGTTCTTGTAATAGGAATCACGACTTGCATGTCGATGAGTATGACAACCGGCAGGAGCCATAGGAGTTGTCTTTATTTATTGTATGACCTGCGTGTCACTGAATAACTCCATGTAATTACTTTACTTCATTGCTAAACCGTTAGCCATAGTAGTAGAAATAATAGTTGGCAAGACAACTTCATGGAGACACGATGATGGAGATCATGATGATGGAGATCATGGTGTCATGCCGGTGATGATGATGATCATGGAGCCCCGAAGATGGAGATCAGAAGGAGCAAAATGATATTGGCCATATCATGTCACTTTTTTGATTGCATGTGATGTTTATCATGTTTATGCATCTTATTTGCTTAGAACGACGGTAGTAAATAAGATGATCCCCCATAATAATTTCAAGAAAGTGTTCCCCCTAACTGTGCACCATTGCGAAAGTTCGTTGTTTCGAAGCACCACGTGATGATCAGGTGTGATAGATTCTAACGTTCACATACAACGGGTGTAGGCTAGATTTACACACGCGAAACACTTAGATTGACTTGATGAGCCTAGCACGTACAGACATGGCCTCGGAACACAAGAGACCGAAAGGTCGAACATGAGTCATATAGTGGATACAATCAACATGAAGATGTTCACCGATGATGACTAGTCTGTCTCACGTGATGATCGGACACGGCCTAGTTGACTCGGATCATGTATCACTTAGATGACTAGAGGGATGTCTATCTGAGTGGGAGTTCATAAGATGAACTTAATTATCCTGAACATAGTCAAAAGGTTTATGCAAATTATGTCGTAGCTCGCACTTTGGTTCTACTATTTTTGATATGTTCCTAGAGAAAATTCAGTTGAAAGTTGATAGTAGCAATTATGCGGACTGGGTTTGTAAACTGAGGATTGTCCTCATTGCTGCGTAGAAGGCTTATGTCCTTAATGCACCGCTCGGTGTGCTGAACCTCGAACGTCGTCTGTGGATGTTGCGAACATCTGACATACACGTTTTGATAACTACGTGATAGTTCAGTAATGTTAAACGGTTTAGAATTGAAGCACCAAAGACGATTTCGAAATGTCGCGGAACATATGAGATGTTTCGAGGGCTGAAATTGGGATTTCAGGCTCGTGCCCACGTCAAGAGGTATAAGACCTCCGACGAGTTTCTTAGCCTGCAAACTAAGGGAGAAAAGCCCGATCGTTGAACTTGTGCTCAGATTGTCTGAGTACAAGAATCACTTGAATCGAGTGGGAGTTAATCTTCCGGATGAGATAGTGATGTTTCTCCAAAGTCATTGTCACCAAGCTGCTAGAGCTTCGTGATGAACTATAACATATCAGGGATAGATATGATGATCCTTGAAATATTCGCGATGTTTGACACCGCGAAAGTAGAAGTCAAGAAGGAGCATCAATTGTTGATGGTTAGTGAAACCACTTGTTTCAAGAAGGGCAAGGAGGGATACTTCATGAAATGGCAAATCAGTTGCTGCTCTAGTGAAGAAACCCAAGGTTGAACCCAAACCCGAGACTAAGTGCTTCTGTAATGAGGAAATGGTCACTGAAGCATAACTACCCTAGATACTTGGTAGATGAGAAGGCTGGCAGAGTTGACAGAAGTATATTGGATATACATTGTATTAAATCTGTACTTTACTAGTACTCCCAGTAGCACCAGGGTATTAAGATACCAGTTCAGTTGCTAAGTGTTAGTAACTTGAAATAAAAGGCTATGGAATAAACGGAGACTAGCTAAAGGCGAGGTGACGATAAGTGTTGGAAGTATTTCCAAGGTTGATGTGATCAAACATCGCACGCTCCCTCTACCATCGGGATCGGTGTTAAACCTAAATAATTGTTATTTGGTGTTTGCGTTGAGCATAGACATGATTGGATTATGTCTATCGCAATACGGTTATTCATTTAAGGAGAATAATGGTTACTCTGTTTATTTGAATAATACCTTCAATGGTGTTGCACCTAAAATGAATGGTTTATTGAATCTCGATCGTAGTGATACACATGTTCATGCCAAAAGATATAAGATAGTAATGATAGTACCACCTGCTTGTGGCACTGCCATTTGAGTCATATTGGTATAAAACGCATGAAGAAGCTCCATGTTGATGGATCTTTGGACTCACTCGTTTTTGAAAAGTTTGAGACATGTGAACCATGTCTATTGGTATATATGCATGAAGAAACTCCATGTAGATGGATCGTTTGGACTCACTTGATTTTGAATCACTTGAGACATGCAAATCATACCACATGGGCAAGATGACTGAAAAGCCTCATTTTTCAGTAAGATGGAAAAAGAGAGCAATTTGTTGGAAGTAATACATTTTGATGTGTGCTGTCCAATGAGTGTCGAGGCACGCAGTGGATATCGTTGTGTTCTTACTTCACAGATAATTTGAGTAGATGCTGAGGATATTTACTTGACGAAACACAAGTCTGAATTATTGAAAGGTTCAAGTAATATCAGAGTGAAGTTGAAGATCTTCATGACAAGAGGATAAAATGTCTATGATATGATCATAGAGATGAATATCTGAGTTGCGAGTTTGGTACACAATTAAGACATTGTGGAAATTGTTTCACAACTAACACCGCCTGGAACACCATAGTGTGATGGTGTGTCCGAACATCATAGATGTACCCTATTGGATATGGGGCATACCATGATGTCTCTCATCGAATTACCACTATCGTTCATGAGTTAGGCATTAGAGACAACTGCATTCACTTTAAATAGGGCACCACGTAATTCCGTTTATATGACACCGTATGAACTATGGTTTAGAGAAACCTAAGTTGTCGTTTCTTGAAAGTTTGGGGCTGCTTATGTGAAAAAGTTTCATCGTGATAAGCTCGAACCCAAAGCGGATAAATACATCTTCATAGGACACCCAAAACAGTTGGGTATACCTCCTATTTCAAATCCGGAAGCAAAAGTGATTGTTTCTAAAAATGGGTCCTTTCTCGAGGAAAAGTTTCTCTCAAAAGAATTGAGTGGGAGGATGGTGGAGACTTGATATGGTTATGGAACCATCACTACAACTAGTGTGTAGCAGGGCACAGGAAGTTGTTCCTGTGGCGCCTACACCAATTGAAGTAGAAGATTATGATAGTGATCATGAAGCTTCGGATCAAGTCACTACCGAACCTCGTAGGGTGAAAAGGATGCGTACTACTTCAAAGTGGTACAGTAATCATGTCTTGAAGGTCATGTTGCTAGACAACAATGAACCTACGAGCTATGGAGAAGCGATGGTGGGCCCGGATTCCGACGAATGGCTCGAGGCCATAAAATCCGAGAGAGGATCCATGTATGAAAACAAAGTATGGACTTTGGAAGAACCACTTGATGGTCGTAAGGCTGTTGGGTGCAGATGGATTTTAAAAGGAAGACAGACAATGATGGTAAGTATCACCATTAAGAAAGCTCGACTTGTTGTTAAGATATTTTCTGACAAGTTCAAGGAGTTGACTACGATGAGACTTTCTCACTCGTAGCGATGCTAAGAGTCTGTTGGAATTATATTAGCAATTACTGTATTATTTATGAAATCTTGGATATAGGATGTCAAAACATTGTTTCCTCGATGATTTCTTGAGGAAAGGTTGTATGTGATACAACCAGAAGGTTTTGACAATCCTGAAAGATGCTAACAAGTATGCAAAGCTCCAGCAATCCTTCTAAGGACTGGAGTAAGCATCTCAGAGTTGGAATATATGCTTTGATGAGATGATCAAAGATTTTGGGTTTATACAAAGTTTATGAGAAACTTGTATTTCCAAAGAAGTGAGTGGGAGCACTATAGCATTTCTGATGAGTATATGTTGTTGACATATTGTTGATCAGAAATGATGTAGAATTTCTAGAAAGCATACTTGAACATTGAGCATTGAACATTGAGCTACTTGAACATTGAGCATCAAGATCTCTAAGGATAGATCAAAACGCTTAATAGTACTTTCAAATGAATACATACCGTGACAAGATTTTGAAGGAGTTCAAAATATATCAGCAAAGAAGGAGTTCTTGGCTGTGTTATATGGTGTGAGTATTGAGTAAGACTCAAGACATGACCACGGCAGAAGAGAGAGAAAGGACGAAGGTCACCCCCTATGCTTCAGACGTAGGCTCTATAGTATGATATGCTATGTACCGCACCGGAAGTGTGCCTTGCCATGAGTCAGTCAAGGGGTACAAGAGTGATCCAGGAATGGATCACAGGACAGCGGTCAAACTTATCCTTAGTAACTAGTGGACTAAGGATTTTTCTCGATTATGGAGGTGGTGAAAGAATTCGTCGTAAAGGGTTACGCCGATGCAAACTTTGGCACTAATCTAGATTATTCTGAGTAGTAAACCGGATTCGTATAGTAGAACAGTTATTTGGAATAGCTCCAAATAGAGCGTGGTAGCTGCATCTAGGAGATGACATAGAGATTTACAAAGCACACACGGATCTGAAAGGTTCAGATCCGTTGACTAATAACCTCTCTCACAAGCAAGATATGATCAAACCCCACGGGTGTCGATTCATTACAATCACATAGTGATGTGAACTAGATTATTGACTCTAGTGCAAGTGGGAGACTGTTGGAAATATGCCCTAGAGGCAATAATAAAATGGTTATTATTGTATTTCCTTGTTCATGATAATTGTCTATTGTTCATGCTATAATTGTATTAACTGGAAACCGTAATACATGTGTGAATACATAGACCACAACATGTCCCTAGTGAGCCTCTAGTTGACTAGCTCGTTGATCAATAGATGGTTATGGTTTCCTAACCATGGACATTGGATGTCATTGATAACGGGATCACATCATTAGGAGAATGATGTGATGGACAAGACCCAATCCTAAGCCTAGCACAACATTGTGTAGTTCGTATGCTAAAGCTTTTCTAAATGTCAAGTATCTTTTCCTTAGACCATGAGATTGTGCAACTCCCGGATACCATAGGAATGCTTTGGGTGTACCAAACGTCACAACATAACTGGGTGGCTATAAAGGTGCACTACGGGTATCTCCGAAAGTGTCTATTGGGTTGGCACAAATTGAGACTGGGATTTGTCACTCCATGTGACGGAGAGGTATCTCTGGGCCCTCTCGGTAAGACATCATCATAATGTGCACAATGTGATCAAGAAGTTGATCGCGGGATGATGTGTTACGGAACGAGTAAAGAGACTTGCCGGTAACGAGATTGAACAAGGTATCAGGATACCGACGATCGAATCTCGGGCAAGTACTATACCGCTAGACAAAGGGAATTGTATACGGGATTGATTGAATCCTTGACATCGTGGTTCATCCGATGAGATCATTGTGGAACATGTGGGAGCCAACATGGGTATCCAGATCCCGCTGTTGGTTATTGGCCGGAAAGTTGTCTTGGTCATGTCTGCATGGTTCCCGAACCCGTAGGGTCTACACACTTAAGGTTCCATGATGCTAGGGTTATAGGGAATAGATATACGTGGTTACCGAATGTTGTCCGGAGTCACGGATGATATCCTGGACATCACGAGTAGTTCCGGAATGGTCCGGAGGTAAAGATTTATATATGGGAAGTCTTGTTTTGGTCACCGGAAAAGTTTTGGGTGCTATCGGTAACGTACCGGGACCATCGGGAGGGTCCCGGTGGTCCACCAGGTAGGGCCACCGACCCCAGAAGGCTGCGTGGGCCAAGTGTGGGAGGGGACCATCCCCAGGTGGGCTGGTGCGCCCCCCCTCACCAGGGACCAAGGCGAAGAGAGAAGGGAAAAGGGGGAAACCCTAGGCTCAGATGGGCCTAAGGCCCACCTAGTGGTGCCCCCCCTCTCTCCCCCTTGGCCGCCCCCTAGATGAGATCTAGGGCTGGACGCCACCCCTAGGGGTGGAAAACTAGGTGGGGGCGCAGCCCCTCCCTTTCCCCTATATATAGTGGGGGGTTTGGGGCTGCCATACACATGAGAACATCTCCATCTTGGCGCAGCCCTACCCCTCTCCCTCCACGTCTCTTGCGGTGCTTGGCGAAGCCCTGCTGGAGTGCCACGCTCCTCCACCACCACCACGCCGTCGTGCTGCTGCTGGACGGAGTCTTCCCCAACCTCTCCCTCTCCCATTGCTGGATCAAGGCACGGGAGACGTCATCGGGCTGCACGTGTGTTGAACGCGGAGGCGCCGTTGTTTGGCGCTTAGATCGGAATCAACCGCGATCTGAATCGCTACGAGTACGACTCCTTCATCCGCGTTCTTGTAACGCTTCCGCTTAGCGATCTACAAGGGTATGTAGATGCACTCCCCTTCCCCTTGTTGCTAGATTACTCCATAGATTGATTTTGGTGATGTGTAGAAAATTTTGAATTTCTGCTACGTTCCCCAACACAAAGCTGACACTAAATAACAATTATTGAGGTTTAAAACTAATCCCATAGGTAAATGTAGAGGTAGCGTGCCGACGGCGATCACATCGACCTTGGAACCATTCCCGACACGCATCGTCACCTCGTCCTTCGCCAGTCTCCGCTTATTCCGCAGCTCCTGTTTTGAGTTACAAATATGAGCAACCGCACCGGTATCAACTACCCAGGAGCTACTACGAGTATTGGTAAGGTACACATCAATAACATGTATATCACATATACCTTTGGTGTTGCCGGGCTTCTGGTCTGCTAAGTACTTGGGGCAGTTCCGCTTCCAGTGACCCTTTCCCTTGCAATAAAAGCACTCAGTCTCAGGTTTGGGTCCATGCTTTGGCTTCTTCCCGGCATCTGGTTTAACAGGCGCGGCAACTCCCTTGCCATCCTTCTTGAAGTTCTTCTTACCCTTGCCTTTCTTGAAACTAGTGGTTTTCTTGACCATCAACACTTGATGTTCCTTTTTGATCTCCACCTCCGCCGATTTCAGCATTGAAAATACCTCAGGAATGGTTTTCACCATCCCCTGCATATTGTAGTTCATCACAAAGCTCTTGTAGCTAGGTGGGAGTGACTGAAGGATTCTATCAATGACCGCGTCATTCGGGAGATTAACTCCGAGCTGAGACAAGCGGTTGTGCAACCCAGACATTTTGAGTATGTGCTCGCTGACAGAACTATTCTCCTCCATCTTACAACTATAGAACTTGTCAGAGAGTTCATATCTCTCGACCCGGGCATGAGCTTGGAAAATCATTTTCAGCTCTTGGAACATTTCATATGCTCCGTGCTGCTCAAAACGCTTTTGGAGCCCCGGTTCTAAGTTGTAAAGCAAGTCGCACTCAACCAGGGAGTAATCCTCACTACATGACTGCAAGGCGTTCATAACGTCTTGAGTTGCTGGGAAAACGGGTGCTTCACCTAGCGGTGCGGCTAGGACATATGCTCTTTTGGCAGCTATGAGGATGATCCTCAAGTTCCGGACCCAGTCCGTATAGTTGCTACCATCGTCTTTCAGCTTGGTTTTCTCTCGGAACGCATTGAAGTTGAGGGCAACATTAGCGTGGAACATTAGATCTACAAGACATATTGCACAGATTTTAGACTAAGTTCATCATAATTAAGTTCATCTAATCAAATTATCTAATGAACTCCCACTCGGATAGACATCCCACTAGTCATCCAAGTGATACATGATCTGAGTCAACTAGGCCGTGTCCGATCATCACGTGAGACGGACTAGTCATCATCGATGAACATCTTCATGTTGATCGTATCTTCTATACGACTCATGTTCGACCTTTTCGGTCTCTTGTGTTCCGAGGCCATGTCTGTACATGTTAGGCTCGTCAAGTAAACCTAAGTGTTTTGCATGTGTAAATCTGGCTTACACCCATTGTATGCGAACATTAGAATCTGTAGGATCGGAAGTATGTCTAGAGGGGGGGTGATTAGACTACTTGACCAATTAAAAACTTAACCTTTTCCCAATTTTAGTCTTTGGTAGATTTTAGCTATCTTCGCACAAGTCAAGCAATCTTCACACAATTCAAGCAAGCATGCAAATAGTATATAAGCAGCGGAAAGTAAAGCATGCAACTTGCAAGAATGTAAAGGAGAAGGGTTTGGATAATTCAAACGCAATTGGAGACACGGATGTTTTTGTCGTGGTTCCGATAGGTGGTGCTATCGTACATCCACGTTGATGGAGACTTCAACCCACGAAAGGTAACGGTTGCGCGAGTCCACTGAGGGCTCCACCCACAAAGGTTCCACGAAGAAGAAACCTTTTCTATCCCACCATGGCCGTCGCCCACGAAGGACTTGCCTCACTAGCGGTAGATCTTCACGAAGTAGGTGATCTCCTTGCCCTTACAAACTCCTTGGTTCAACTCCACAATCTTGTCGGAGGCTCCCAAGTGACACCTAGCCAATCTAGGAGACACCACTCTCCAAGAAGTAACAAATGGTGTGTTGATGATGAACTCCTTTCTCTTGTGCTTCAAATGATAGTCTCCCCAACACTCAACTCTCTCTCTCACATGATTTGGATTTAGTGGAAAGAATATTTGAGTGGAAAGCAACTTGGGGAAGGCTAGTGATCAAGATTCATATGGTAGGAATGGAATATCTTGGCCTCAACACATGAGTAGGTGGTTCTCTCTCAGAAATGGTAAGTTGGAAGTGTAGGCTTGTTCTGATAGCTCTCTCTCCACGAATGAAGAGGAGGTGGAGGGATATATATAGCCTCCACACAAAATATAACCGTTACACACAATTTACCAATCTCGGTGGGACCGAATTGAGAAACTCGGTCTGACCGATTCAGTAAACCTAGTGACCGTTAGGATTTTCGGTGGGACTGACATGCAACTCGGTAGGACCAATATGGTTAGGGTTAGGGCATAACGTAATCTCGGTGAGACCAATTACACAAACTCGGTGAGACTGATTTTGGTAATAAGCTAACCAGATACTTGGTCAGGTAAACTCGGTGGCACCGGTTTGCTCATTTCGGTGGGACCGAAATGTTACGAAAAGGAAACAGAGAGTTTACATTGCAATCTCGGTGGGACCGATCGCTCATCTCGGTGGTACCGAAATGTTACGAAGGGAAATAGAGAGATTACAATCCCATCTCGGTGAGACCGAGATCCCTATCGGTGAGACCAATTTGCCTAGGGTTTGTGGCAGTGGCTATGACATCTGAAGTCGGTGGCGCCAGATAGTAAGAATCGGTGGGGCCGAGTTTGACTTTTGGTTTGGGTCATATGTGGATATGAGAAAGTAGTTGAGGGTTTTTGGAGCATATCACTAAGCACTGTGGACCAAGAAACTCATTAAGCAACACCTCATCCCTCCTTGATAGTATTGGCTTTTCCTATAGACTCAATGTGATCTTGGATCACTAAAATATAAAATGTAGAGTCTTGAGCTTTTGAGCTTGAGCCAATCCTTTTATCCTTAGTATTTTGAGGGATCCACTTTCCTCATCCATGCCATGCCATTCATTGAGCTTTTCCTGAAATGTTCATCTTGGAATGATGTTAGCTCAATGAGCTATATGTTGTTAGGAATTACCAAAACCACCTAGGGATAGTTGCACTTTCAATCTCCCCCTTTTTGGTAATTGATGACAACATATAGATCAAAGCTTCGACAAATAATAAGAGTGAAAAAACATTGTCGCTTTGAGAAGTATGTGATAAGCAAGAGCTCCCCCTAAATTTGTGCATAGTTTAAGATTTGCTTTGGACTGCAAATGCACAAGGAGTTAGGTTCATGGGTTACTCTTCCATGTCACATACATCTTGGTGGAGCGCTCAAAATAGTAAAGATTGAATACATGCACTCATCACCATGCAAAGTGAATGATCATATAGAGATAAATGGGATAATGTCAGCCAACAAGCATATGATCAAACACATGATCATCATTGTATCACACAGGCAATAAAGTAGTATCTCAAGCAAGCAAAAGCAAATAAAGTTTAACCACCAAAGCAAGAGAGAACAAAAAACAACACTCTCTCTCGAAGCCTATGATATATACATTTTTCTCCCCCTTTCGCAACAAGTTACCAAAAAGTTCCTAGAAAATGCATAGTACTATGTCGACTCTCAGGCTTGATCTTGATGTGGTGGTGTAGATATGACTCCAAGGATGAAAGCTTCAGTTGATGTGGATGGAGCTGGAGGTGTAGGTGCTGGAGCTGGTTGCACTGGAGCTGTAGGAGCTGTAGCTGGTGCAGATGAAGTGGCTCTGGTGTGTGTCACTGGCACTGCAGCTGATCTCTGAGCTCTAGGCACTCTGGCAAAAGCATCAGTGGTTGTCTTGCCCTTCCTCTCCTGCATATCATCCTGAAGCTGCTCAACAACAGACTAGATCTCAGTTACCTTCACATCCAAGGCATAGAACTTCTGCTCCATGATTCTCTCCAGGCTCTCCTGGTTTTGAGTCAAGGTGGCCAGTCCTTTCTCAATCCTCAGAGTGGATGCAATCAAGTAGCCGAGTTGATCTTGTTTGCTCTTCAAAAATTACTGAGATGCCTCTTCCATTGTTGGCATCTTGGTAGCCTTCTCTATCCTTGCCTTCTCCTTCTTTGCTTGAGCATGCACAGAAGATGGTTGAACTTCATTCATAACCACTTGGTTATCCTCAAAGTCTGGATAGATAGCAAAGTGTTCCTTATCCAACAAGTATGTGTCTGTGCCCATCTTGGAGTTGGTCAGCTCCTGGATCTGTGGGGCATACCCACAGCTTCTCTTCTTGTCAGCTGTTGTCCTCTTGATAGTCTCAACTATGAGGCTCATGACCTTGAACTTATGTGGCACATCAAATATGTGGAGCAAGTTTATTGCATGGCCTCTGATCATGTTGTGGTCACCTGACTTGGGCAAGAGTGTGTGCCTAAGGATCCAGTTGATGGTTGGCGTCCTAACAGAAGGAAATGTACAGATCCAAACTTATGAGTTTCAAGAGCTTTATTTGGGATCTCCTTGTACATGTGTGCCATAGAATTGTGATCCTTCTTCTTCTTGGCATAGACATCCAAGTCATCTTCACTCTCCTTAGGTGCATTGATCAGATTTGCCCATTCTTCAATAGTTGATTGGTACCTTGTACCTTCAGACATCCATACTATCCTGCCATCTGGATAGAAGGGTGTTGTGGAGTAGAATTGCATTATGAGCTCATCATTCCACTTTGTGAACTTCTGTCCAACAAAGTCTGCAACTCCACAAGCACTGAAACTGTCATACACACCTGGATAGTGTTCCTCATTCTCCTTCATGTATTTCCAGTCCATGTCACAAACTATAGGTTTCTTGTCCAGCAGCACAGTCTCATAGAAATCATGTTGTTCCTTAGTGTCGAGCCTAGACTCAACAGCAGTCCTTCTCCTGATAGCATAAGGATCAGACAATCTCCACTGTCTGAGTCCTGCATCCTTCCTCAGCTTCATGTTCTCAGCCACTGGATGAGCATCATTGTGGTCTGGAATCTTAGCTTTCAGCTTCCTCAAGATTTGCTCTTCATCATCTTCTTCTTCAGCAGCAACTTCAGGCACTGGGGCCTTGTTCTTCTTAGCAGATGGTATGTTCCTGGTATTCCTCTTAGGTGCAGTCTTGGGCTTGGAGGTAGCTTTGGGTGCTTCTTTGGGCTTTGATGATGCAGCCCCTGACCTAATAGCATCACCCATAAGCTTTTGAGCCTTGGGTGCAGGTGCAGCAGCCTCTTCTTCATCTTCCTCTTCCATCATGGAAGGTTGTCCAACAACTCCGGACATGGTCTTCTTGACCCTTTCCTTTCTCTTCTTCCCTTCTGCAGCAGCCTCTTTGGGATCAGATTTCTCAGGTTCGTGAGTTGATTCTCTGACTTTTAGCATAGGTGTCCTCTTGGCAGGGACCTTCCTGTTTAGTCCTGGCTTGGTGGCTGCAGATGTGCCATATTCTTTCTTGAGCACTTTCCTAGAGGTGGCCTCATCCTCTTCTGCCACATAGTCTTCATCCTCAAAGTCTGAGGTTCTCCTCTTTCTGGCCCTGGTGGCAGCTTTGGGTGAGTTGTTTGGGGTGCTCCTGCTGCCATCATCTGAGGTGCTAGACGGACTAGTGCCCTCGCTCATATGAACCTGCTCCTCTTCCATGTTCTAGCTGTCACTTTGGTCAGACATACTGCAAACACTGACTGCTGACCCTATGAATAGATATAGATGAGATAGAATGGATGAGCATCACAAAATACAAAGGTTTTTGCAAAAGAATGATTCAAAAACTTAGTTTTAGTTTTCCACAGAAAGCATTTCGGATCAACCGATTTGCAAACTCGGTGATACCGAAGTAGCTTTTGGAACCTAAACTAGTGAACTCGGTCAGACCGAGTCACAGTTCGGTAGCACCGAGACTGCTAGGGTTTCACAGAGTCCTGAACTCGGTCACACCGATTTGCAATTCTCGGTCAGACCGAGAATCACTTGTGCAATGGCCTTAGCCGAATCGGTGGAACTGAGTTTTACAACTCGGTGGAACCGAGTTTTACAACTCGGTGGGTCCGAGATGGTTTCGGCGGAAACCTAACCCTAAATTTCCAATTCACTTATAATCTATGGATTGTTTTGACTGGATAGAATCGTTTCAAACGTGTCAAGAATCATGATGAACACAATGTGCTAGGAATCATACCGGGATAGCACTGTGATCGAGTCCATACCCTAGCTTGGCGATGAATTCCCTATGGCGGCAACGGCGGGGTTGAATTCCGTTGACGGCGGCGGAAACCAGCGACTAGAGGTGGCTGGTGACAAAGTCGACGATCCGGAGACCTGGGAGGCAGAGCGAGCTATGCGCGGGCGAAGGGGTTTGGAGAAAGTTTCCAAATTTTTACCCGTGAGTATCTATAGCCCGACTGTCAGGGATATACCCCGCGGTGTAACCCGGCCGGAAGTATAACCCAGCCGGACTTGGCGACTCACTAATGACCCGCCCTGACTGGACAACACACTAAGTGACCCGCCCGATCCTAGCGGCTTATGGGTGACCTGGCAAGCGGATCAGAGGAGCGACAAGACCCGGGGGCCCAGGAGGCTCAAGGCCCGGAAGGCCAGCTTACGTTATGGTAAGCCGGCTTAAAGAGGAAAGGCGTGAGGAATATCTCCCTTACAAGGAATCAAGACCCGGACTTGTACCCGGCTTGTAATAGAAGATAGGCTAGTCCTAATCCTATTTGGACTCCACATGTAACCCGCCCCTCTAACTTATATAAGGAGGGGCAGGGCACCCCAAAGACAAGGAACAAGAAACAATATCTAGGGATAGACACAAAGGGGGGAGCCGGCTTATGCGGCGACTCTCGATGAGCATAATGAGACCTAGCCTCAAACAACATGTAGGGTTATTACTGGATGATGTTTCCCGGGGCCCGAAGCTGTCTAAACCCTTGTCTTGTGTTGCGTCTCTCGATTCCGCTCAACCCCTCTCAAACTACCACATAGATACATTGGCCTCGCGATTAAGTCCTGACACTAAGGACATCTGCCGTGACAATTCCACGACAGTTGGCGCCCACCGTGGGGGCCTGCGCACGGTGGTGTTGAGTTCTTGGAGGGATCTCTCCCAACGGTCGAGAAGTTCGTGAATTTCCGGATGAAGAAGAATCGGTTTGGAAGGGTCTACGTTTGCAATCCGCGAGATCTATGTTTGATGAAAATTAGGGTTGCGTGTAGTGCCACAGTTGATCATGATCCGGTGATCCATCGAGTCAAAAGACGAATCGGTATCTACTGCATTGAAAATATGGCTGTTGTGACCTGCCATTGCGGTGACCCTTGGAGCAAGAGCCTCTGTTAAATTTGCTGAGTCGCCGCCGGGTCAAACCCCTGCTTCCTCGCTGGGATATACATGGACTACAAGTTCATCAGGGAATTTAAGTTGCAGTCGTGGGTCGCCGAGACCGACAAAAATTGTGCTGCAGCCGCCGTACACACAGATCGTACAAACCGCCGTATACACCAAACAAGTCCCGAGGCAGGCGTGGCTAGGACTACTGTAGGACCTTGAGAAGAGGTGTCTAGAGGGGGGTGATTAGACACTAAGAGCCAAAGTTGTAGTTTTAAAGTTTCTTAAAGTTTGAGTGGAGTTTAGGCACAAGTTTAACATTCACAACATATAGCAAGCAAGCATGCAAAGAGTATATGAGCAGCGGAAAATAAAGCATGCAACTTGCAAGAATGTAAAGGGAAAGGATTGGAGGATTCAAACGCAATTGGAGACACAGATGTTTTTGGTGTGGTTCCGATAGGAGGTGCTATCGTACATCCACGTTGATGGAGACTTCAACCCACGAAGGGTAACGGTTGCGCGAGTCCACGGAGGGCTCCACCCACGAAGGGTCCACGAAGAAGCAACCTTGTCTATTCCAGCATGGCCATCGCCCATGAAGGACTTGCCTCACTACCGGTAGATCTTCACGAAATAGGCGATCTCCTTGCCCTTACAAACTGCTTGGTTCAACTCCACAATCTTGTCGGACGCTCCCAAGTGACACCTAGCCAATCTAGGAGACACCACTCTCCAAGAAGTAACAAATGGTGCGTTGATGATGAACTCCTTGCTCTTGTGCTTCAAATGATAGTCTCCCCAACACTCAACTCTCTCTCATAGTATTTGGATCTGGTGGAAAGAGGATTTGAGTGGAAAGCAACTTGGGGAAGGCTAGAGATCAAGATTCATATGGTAGGAATGGAATATCTTGGCCTCAACACATGAGTAGGTAGTTCTCTCTCAGAAATAGGATGCTGGAAGTGTAGGTTCAGTCTGATGGCTCTCTCCATGAATGAAGAGGAGGTGGAGGGGTATATATAGCCTCCACACAAAATCTAACCGTTACACACAATCTACCAAACTCGATGGGACCGAATAGTTAAACTCGGTCGGACCGATTTAGTAAACCTAGTGACCGTTAGTGATTTTCGGTGGGACCGAAATGCAACTCGGTGAGACCGATTCGGTTAGGGTTAGGGCATAACGTAATCTCGGTGAGACCGATTACACAAACTAGGTAGGACCGATTTTGGTAATTAGCTAACCAGAGAGTTGGTCAGGCAAACTCGGTTGGACCGATTATCAAACTCGGTGGGACCGATTTTGATAATAAGTTAACCAGAGAGTTTGCATTGTAATCTCGGTAGTACCGATTGCTCAACTCGGTGAGACCGATTTTGATAATGGACATACACAGAGATATTACAATCCCATCTCAGTGAGACCGAGATCCCTATCGGTGAGACCGATTTGCCTAGGGTTTGTGGCAGTGGCTAAGACATCCAAACTCGGTGGCGCCGGATAGAAAGAATCAGTGGGGCCGAGTTTGACTTTAGGTTTAGGACATATGTGGATGTGAGAAAGTGGTTGAGGGTTTTTGGAGCATATCACTAAGCACATGAAGCAAGAGGCTCATTAAGCAACACCTCATCCCTCCTTGATAGTATTGGCTTTTCCTATAGACTCAATGTGATCTTGGATCACTGAAATGTAAAATGAAGAGTGTTGAGCTTGAAGCTTGAGCCAATCCTTTGTCCTTAGCATCTTGAAGGAGTTCCCACATCCTTTAGTCCATGCCACTCCATTGTTGAACTTATCTGAAACATACTAGATAAAAGTGTTAGTCCAACAAGAGATATGTTGTCATTAATTACCAAAACCACCTAGGGAGCACTTGTGCTTTCAACTACTTGTGTCAGACATCAAATTAGAGTTGAAGTACTACAACAAGCAGCAACGCCACTAACGCAGTCTGATTGCTTGTTGGAACGATTCACTAGCACTCCATAAATGTTATTTGAAGACTACTCCACGTGAAATCCCAGAGGGCCACTAATGTTTGCACAAGGATTGAGGTCTAATTGCTCTGGAGTTTTAAGTAGCATTACCACGTACATACACGTGAAGCCAGTAAATCAGTCGGCAGGGGGCCACGACCTGGCAGACACGGATCGGGGATAGTCAAACAAACAACGACCCGGGTGAACACGGAGACACGGGAATCAATGCAGATTTTACAACCTCGTTGTTTCGCCTCCACCGCTGGGCTCCGCCCACGCCGCTGCGCCTCTGAGCCGCCTGCTTCCGCCTGTGCGCCGCGCTGGTGCGCCGAGCCGTCTCCACAAGGCCTCCTCCAGGCCACCGGCCTTGCCACTGCTCCACCGAACCGCTGCTACAAGCGGCCACATCCGCCGAGTCGCCGGATTCAAACAGCCGGGCGCCCCATTGGTTCTAAACCGCCATGGCCATAACAAGTTAATTACCTCATGGCTAAAGTCTGATCCGGCCCTCGCGCACTGTCATTGGAGGCCGCGTCTACATCCGCACTATGTTAAAATTGCTTAACAGATGTGCGCAAATCGCCGCCTCAGCGGTCGGGTCTACATAAACTCACCGGGACCGTGCCTACAGTAGGTTTATTCGACCATGCCCGCGCCGACTTAACCATCCGCGCCCACGGCCGGTTTGTCTGTCCGCACAGCTTACAATACCGCGGCCGACTCACGCGTCCGCTCCATCTTCTAAATGTTGCGGATAACTCCGACATATATATATCAATAAATTCGAGCCAATGGGCATATGCGAGCCGCCCCTGCCGCGTTGAGCTGCCTCTGCCGCGTTGAGCCACTGGGGCTATATTGAGTCTCCGGTCTGCCTGAGCCACCTCTGTCGCAATAAATGGATCATCTGTCGTCTAAACAATTCAGGTGATACCCATCCAAGTTTGTTTTATTATCACATGTTGTTTTTATCAAAGAACAAGTTTATCTTTGCCTTGGTCTGCAATATTGTTTATGCAGGGCAATTATTTATGACAAAAAGTGATATTATACCGCGGAGATGAAGGCACGCCAACATCTTTTGGCACAGGTGGTCGTTATTACTCAACGGACTCCCGCACCGGCTTAGAACGTCGTGGCCGTCTCTCGCGACCACGCCGGCATACAACAAGGAGGACCACTTGCCCGTACGCACTGGCTTATAACGCCATGGCCGGTTCATCTGTCTATGCCACCTCAGATGTTGCGGTCGTCTTTACCGTCCGTCTCTCACGTTCGGGCCTACATCAACACATCGGGCCACACCTATCTGCATGAGCTGTTTATTGAGTATGAGCAAGTCACTACTTCGGAAGCCCGGTTTTCTTCCAACAAATTGGAGGCAAATTATCATGTGTTATCGGCCGCCGTCTGCACCGGATGGATCAATGGGCAGGCGCACAAGTCGCTGCCACTACGGTTTGGTTAACTTCAAACAGCCAGTTGGAAGGAACCATTGGCCAAGTTGCTGACACAGCTCATACGGGATCATTTATAACCCACCACAGTCACCTCAACCTTCTGTGGGTTCACATCGCACTATCAACGCCAATGATGTATACCTTCTGCTATGGTCAAATATGGAGAATCTCAAGCCAACTCCTCGAGTCATCGTGAGACTCGGGGGCTACAATGGTATGGCTCGGCAAAATTAGCCGGTTTCAATGGATTCAAGAACTCCGGGTCATTGGAGGGAAGGTAACCTGGTTCTAGAGGCTACCGTTATATTGGTGAAAAATTTAAAGGTCGTAAGAAAATTTCCGGCTTAAAAAGAAGGACTCTGGTTTAAAATCCGGTTCAAGGGAAATTTATTTACCGCAAGGTTTTGAAGCTCTCAAATCTGGTTCAAATCTGGCTCAAGGTAAATTTATCTCTCTCAAAGTTTTTAAGCTTTCAAATCTGGTTTAAACTTCCGGTTCAAAAAGAATTAATCTCTCGCAAATTCGAGTTCTCAGAAAGATTAAAAAGAACTTGCTACCATGATGCGCGGTTCAAACATAGGTATCATGCCTTACGGCTTATCTTATTATGGTCACTTGGGGGCTTCCTGCTCATCGGGCATAGCTATCAGTACTGTCTTGATCGGCGCAATGCCAAAACTTATATGGTCACTTGGGGGCTTCCTATTCAAACATAGGTCGTATTCGAACCAAAGAGAACATAGCTGTCGATACCCTTTTGATTAGCAAACTTCTGAACCTACTTGGGGGCTTGTTGATCATATCCGAATCATAGCTCAACCCCTTTGGGAATCGATGTGGATCGTATTCGAATCAGCGTCGCTAAACAACTCTTAAGGTCATTTGGGGGCTTCCTGTTCAAACATAGGTTGTATTCGAACCGAAGAGAACATAGTTGTCGATACCCACTTTGATCGGCATCGCCAACGCCACTGGGGGCTATATGATCGTATTCGAATCTTAAGCTTAACCCCTTTGGAACGGTTTACTGATCGTATTCGAATCAGAAGCCTCAAAATTTTTATCTATTTTTATACAATCGCAAGTATTTGAGTTGTCACAAATATCATATGTGTCGGCTCTTACAGAGTTGAGTTATCAACTTCACTGTCCGGGTCACATAAATCGGCGGTATCATTCAAAGGATCATAGGGATCTTGTGATCTACTTGTGTGCAGGATAAAACTATATTTGGGTGGTTACCCACCCTGGCTTTTGATATTAAGTCGCCAGGGCATATGTTGTTTAAACTCTGTGCAGGATCTACAGAGCTATGGCTTACATAAATGATCAAGTTCAAGCCCATCATCAAAGATTGAAATTGATGTCTCAAAAGGGTTATTAATTCTTGATTTTCTCAAAGGCTATACGCCACCGGGTTACAATGAATGCGCATCGGCCAAGAGCCGCCGGGTATTTAAACTCCGGATTTACTTGTCAACCGATGAGGTACTCAAATCTTTAATAGCCAAAACTGGCTGGATTTTCATGATGATATTGAATGATTGAGGTTTTCATACCGGATTATATTGTTCAAATCTTAAATAGCCAACATGGCTGGATTTCTATTGTGATTACCAATAACCAGTGTTATGATTGAGGTTTTCAAAATTGCTTCAGCGCAATGGATATTATTTTATCAATGGATATGATTTATTCTACAATGAAAGGAATAGTCCCGAGTCGCTGCAGGCTTACGACCCGACACTTGAGGGCTACATTATTCAAATTGAGATTACATCGAATATACAAGTCCCATGTCACTGCCAGCATGCACCATGGCACTTGGGGGCTAATGCAAAGTCAATTTTTGCTCTTATTGAAGACCCGACTCATCGCATTTTAAATGAGCCGGCCCTTGGGGGCTACCAATTGCTCCTATCAAAAATTCAAGGTACACAAGCCTCAGTACAGTACATTAAGAGATCCACTACTCAGTTGGAAAAGTACAAAACTCTTAACCTTATGGACGTGGGTTCAAGCCCCATGGTGGAGATTACATCATATGATGTTATTATTAATGAATTATTTACAAAGTCCCTGCTCATTATTGCATAATGACCCGGCCCTAGGGGGCTACACTGGTTGAAGTTTTTATGAGCATAAGGCAATTACAAGTCCCAGGTTTCTGCAAGCATGACAACCCGACACTTGGGGGCTACATATGTGGAATATTCAGTTAATGACTAATGATTGAGATGAATAACCCAGATTTCTTCAAGGTTGCAACACTTATATTGAAGCAAGTCTTAAGTTATCACTATGTTCTCCTCTTAAGACTTGGGGGCTATCTTCAAATTCTCAGCTTTGAGTAAATTAGGAAGATCAATTACATGACCCGGTGTCAACAACAATTATGACCTGGCATCGTCTGTTTTATAATCCGGTAGTTTTTGGTAATGATAAACCGGCAAGTTTTACATCTTCAAGCCGGCAGAATATCAGATGAGTATTTGAAGACCAAAATTACCGGCGCCTTGGAAGCCGACTCAAGTGGATTATTCTTCACAATATTTTTCTGTGAGAAAACAACATCAGCAAATCGAGTATGAAGCTAGCTTATTTAACCCGGAGCACAAGGAATTAAGGATGATCAAGTGCCGGCGTGCAAGAATTTTTAACCCGGAACACGATCTGTCAAATTTGTTCTTGTGTTTATTTTGCAGCATAAGTTTACCATGGATAAATCCAAGCTAAACTTGGGGGCTAATGTCGGGGATATACCCCGCAGTGTAACCTGGCCGGAAGTATAACCCAGCTGGACTTGGCGACTCACTAATGACCCGCCCTGACTGGACGACACACTAAGTGACCCGCCCAATCCTGGCGTCTTATGGGTGACCTAGCAAGCGGATTAGAGGAGCGACAAGACCTGGGGGCCCAGGAGGCTCAAGGCCCGGAAGGCCAGCTTACGTTATGGTAAGCCGGCTTAAAGAGGAAAGGCGTGAGGAATATCTCCCTTACAAGGAATCAAGACCCGGACTTGTACCCGGCTTGTAATAGAAGATAGGCTAGTCCTAATCCTATTTGGACTCCACATGTAACCCGCCCCTCTAACTTATATAAGGAGGGGCAGGGCACCCCAAAGACAAGGAACAAGAAACAATATCTAGGGCTAGACACAAAGGGGGGAGCCGGCTTATGCGGCGACTCTCGATGAGCATAATGAGACCTAGCCTCAAACAGCATGTAGGGTTATTACCGGATGATGTTTCCCGGGGCCCGAAGCTGTCTAAACCCTTGTCATGTGTTGCGTCTCTCGATTCCGCTCAACCCCTCTCAAGCTACCACATAGATGCGTTGGCCTCATGACTAAGTCCTGACACTAAGGAAATCTGATGTGACAATTCCACGACACCGACCCTATCGCTGTGACCGAGTGGAACAACTCGGTGGCACCGAGATGCATAACTGTTGACAGTTACAGCAACTCGGTGAGACCGAAAAGTTCAAATTGGTTGCACCGAGATTGAAAACCTAGATCGACTTAGTGATCTCAGTATGACCGAAATGGAAAAGTCAGACCGAAACGCACAAAGAAGTTTTGGAAGTTTAAGTCTATGACGAATCAGGGACTCCGAGTGCTCCTCACACAGAGTGGTTCGAATCTGACTTGATCAAATTTTGTGATGTAGCATGAATAGAGTTTGAGACAGGAAAAGCATAGATAGCTAGAGAAGGTTCTTAGGCATTCTTGTTCATCCACTTGGCAGGAGAAAAGCAGCCAGACAAGTAAAACTACAAGTGGACGTCCTCGAATGAGTAAAATATGCAACCAACATGCTCACACAATAAAATGACAAATGAAGTATGTGGCAAAGCATGCACAACCAATTCTAGCATCTATCAAACAATTGGCGATAACTAGGTCATCTATATATGAGTATATTGACTTAGGAGTCAAATGAGAACATTGGATCATAGGTCATACTCATCATTTAAGCTCAAGTGGGGTTACCACTTTTACATAATGCATTGATGTGTTCACACCATTAGAGTTGCTTTGACTCAATTCTTAGAGTTAAGCTCCCCCTAGATGTGAGATCCCCCCTTAGAGGGATGAACTAACCTTGGGTTTTGTCGATGATGACTTCATGTAGGTGTTGAAGATGTGGATGCTCAATGTTGATGAAGATCATTTGGAGCAATCCTTTGGAGTGAGTTGCACTTTCAATACCTACACGGGTTAGTCCCACAAGGAGCAAACAAGTATATCCATAGACATAGAGTGATGCACACACAAGATGATGTCCATGAAAGCATTAGGTTACCTTGTACCTTGTCTTACCAACAAGAGGGTTTGTGACTCCTTGAACTAGTGCAAGATGTGGAAGTTGATTGCACTTGTTGTTGCCAAAATGATATGAGTGAAGTATGTTGGCGGAGTCACCCTCAAGAACTCTCTAGTTCTTCTTCTTCGGGATCCACATCATCTTGATGGGAATCCTTGGAGTTGTAGTCATACTTGATGAAGTAGAACTTGACGTAGTCTTGGGAACCCACTTGACCAAGGCCTTAGGAGCTTCTTCAAATGCATCAATCTTCTCTTGAAGCTTGTCCTTGCCTTTTTGCTCATGGTCTTGTGGTGGAAGATCACCTTGAGCTTGTGTCCCCTTGAAGGAAGTAGGATCATACTTCTCTTGTTGAGGAACAAACTTCCTCTTGGGATATTGATCTTCTTCCCACTCAACTCCATTGGCATTGAACTTTCGTTCAAAACCAACACCTTGGTTCTTTCGATGCTTTCCTTGCTTGCGTACAATTTCCTCGAATTGCTTACTACCGGCAAGGCTCTTGTAAACACCTTTCTCTATAATTCCCTTCAATAAGCTATTTTCTTCATCAAGTGTAACTTGGCTAAGAGAATCATTAGTGGAATCAAGAGAACTACTAGAAGCAACAATATTGGATTTAACATGATGATTGTTACTACTAGAGGAAGAATCCTTCTTGTTTTTGTTACTAGACTTGACTTGAGGCATGTAAGTAGATAAGAGTAAACGCTTGGCAATGTAAGAAGAACTTTTCTTATAGAGATCATCATTGATTGCTTTTAAGAACTCATGCTCTTGCTCAAGGTTGAGCTTTTCAAAGCGTAATTTCTCATGGGTCTTTAAAAGTTCTCGATGATCTTATAAGATAGTTTCATGAGCTAACTTAAGAGTGTTTAGTTCTTTAGTAAGAAGATCGATTTTATCCTTATCATTGTCATTCGTTTTATCTTGATTAGCATGATTAATTGACGTTTCATCATAGTATTCATCACTAGAGTTGTCAATAAGTAAACATACTCCGGGTGTGTTACCTTAGGGCCTTTAGCCATGAAGCATCTTCCAAGTCCTTCATTTGGTGAATCAAATATGTCATAGGAGTTGGTCGACACAAGTGCTAGACCGACAACACCTTCATCTTGAGTATGTTCGGAGTCGGAGTGATAGCTTCTCTCGGAGTGATGTTCAGAGTCGGAACCGGATACCCATTCACCAACATGAGCTTGATGTCTTTGTTTTGTGTAGCTCTTTGATGACTTGTCCTTCCTTTTCGAATCCTTGCTTCTCCGGGATGTTCTTCGTTCATAACGGTCATCTCTACTCCTTCTCTCTCTTGGCGGTGATTCTTCTCTTCTACTTCTTCTCTTGGGAGAATCTTCTCTTCTTTTGTAGGGTGTTGTACACTCATCGGAATAGTGTCCGGGTCTCCCACAATTGTAGCAATTTCGCTCTCGACTGGAAGATCTTTTGTCATTGTAGGACCTTGACTTGGAGCTTCTCTCTTTGCTTCTATTCTTGTAGAATCTGTTGAAGTTCTTCACCATTAAGCTCAATTCTTCATTGAAGGTTTGTTTCTCACTTGATGATGTAGGGACTTCACATGAGGCTTTGTAAGCACCACTTGACTTGTTGTGAAGTTCCACCTTATCCTTGAGTGACATCTCATGAGCAACAATTCTTCCAATGACTTCCGTTGGCTTGAGATTCTTGTAGTTGGGCGTCATTTGGATTAATGTGCACATGGTATCATTATTTCCATCCAATGCTCTTAGGATCTTCTTGATGATGAATTTGTCGGTCATCTCTTCACTTCCTAAGCCCGCAATCTCATTTGTGATAAGAGCAAGCCTAGAGTACATTTCAGCGACACCTTCACCATCCTTCATTTTGAACTTGTCAAGTTGACTTTGGAGCACATCCAATTTAGATTCCTTGACGGAGTCGGTACCTTCATGCATATCAATCAAAGTATCCCAAATTTCCTTTGCATTCTCAAGATGGCTGATTTTGTTGAATTCTTCAGGGCACAATCCGTTGAAGAGGATATCACAAGCTTGAGGGTTGTATTGCAGCATCTTCAACTCTTCAGCGCTAGCTTCACGATTTGGTTCTCTCCCATCAAAGAATTCACCTTGCAAACCAATACACACAATAGCCCAAACGGCAGGGTTATGTCCGAGAATATGCATTTTCATCTTATGCTTCCAACTAGCAAAATTCGTACCATCAAAGTAAGGACCTCTACGATGATAATTTCCCTCGCCAGACGCCATACTCTCCTAGGTTGTGAAACCAAGGTTATGACCACCAAAAGCTATGGAAATCAAAGCAAATGGAGACCAAAGCTCTCATACCACTTGTAGGATCGGAAGTATGTCTAGAGGGGGGGTGATTAGACTACTTGACCAATTAAAAACTTAACATTTTCCCAATTTTAGTATTTGGCAGATTTTAGCTATCTTAGCACAAGTCAAGCAATCTTCACACAATTCAAGCAAGTATGCAAAGAGTATATGAGCAGCGGAAAGTCAAGCATGCAACTTGCAAGAATGTAAAGGGGAAGGGTCTGGAGAATTCAAACGCAATTGGAGAGACGGATGTTTTTTTCGTGGTTCCGATAGGTGGTGCTATCGTACATCCACGTTGATGGAGACTTCAACCCACGAAGGGTAACGGTTGCGCGAGTCCACGGAGGGCTCCACCCACGAAGGGTCCACGAAGAAGCAACCTTCTCTATCCCACCATGGTCGTCGCCCACGAAGGACTTGCCTCACTAGCGGTAGATCTTCATGAAGTAGGCGATCTCTTGCCCTTACAAACTCCTTGGTTCAACTCCACAATCTTGTCGGAGGCTCCCAAGTGACACCTAGCCAATATAGGAGACATCGCTCTCCAAGAAGTAACAAATGGTGTGTTGATGATGAACTCCTTGCTCTTGTGCTTCAAATGATAGTCTCCCCAACACTCAACTCTCTCTCACAGGATTTGGATTTGGTGGAAAGAAGATTTGAGTGGAAAGCAACTTGGGGAAGGCTAGAGATCAAGATTCATATGGTAGGAATGGAATATCTTGGCCTCAACACATGAGTAGGTGGTTCTCTCTTAGAAATGGTAAGTTGGAACTGTAGGCTTGTTCTGATAGCTCGCTCTCCACGAATGAAGAGGAGGTGGAGGGGTATATATAGCCTCCACACAAAATCTAACCGTTACACACAATTTACCAATCTCGGTGGGACCGAATTCAAAAACTCGGTCTGACCAATTCAGTAAACCTAGTGACCGTTACGATTTTCGGTGGGACCGATATGGTTAGGGTTAGGGCATAACATAATCTCAGTGAGACCGATTACCCAAACTCGGTGAGACCGATTTTGGTAATAAGCTAACCAGAGAGTTGGTCAGGTAAACTCGGTGGGACCGGTTCACTCATTTTGGTGGGACCGATATGTTATGAAAAGGAAACAGAGAGTTTACATTGCAATCTTGGTGGGACTGATCGCTCATCTCGGTGGTACCGAAACATTACGAAGGGAAACAGACAGATTACAATCCCATCTCGGTGAGACCGAGATCCCTATCGGTGAGACCGATTTGCCTAGGGTTTGTGGCACTCGCTATGATATCTGAACTCGGTGGCGCCGGATAGGAAGAACGGTGGGGCCGAGTTTGACTTTTGGTTTGGGTCATATGTGGATATGAGAAAGTAGTTGAGGGTTTTTGGAGCATATCACTAAGAACTATGGAGCAAGAAACTCATTAAGCAACACCTCATCCCTCCTTGATAGTATTGGCTTTTCCTATAGAATCAATGTGATCTTGGATCACTAAAATATAAAATGTAGAGTCCTGAGCTTTTGAGCTTGAGCCATTCCTTTTATCCTTAGTATTTTGAGGGATCCACTTTCCTCATCCATGCCATGCCATTCATTGAGCTTTTCCTGAAATGTTCATCTTGGAATGATGTTAGCTCAATGAGTTATATGTTGTTAGGAATTACCGAAACCACCTAGGGATAGTTGCACTTTCAGAATCTATCACACCCAATCATCACGTGGTGCTTCGAAACAACGAACTTTCGCAACGGTGCACAGTTAGGGAGAACAATTTCTTGAAATTTTATGAGGGCCATCTTATTTATGCTACCGTCGTTCTAAGCAAATAAGATGCAAAAACATGATAAACATCACATGCAATCAAATAGTAATATGATATGGCCAGTATCATTTTGCTCCTTTTGATCTCCAGCTTCGGGGCGCCATGATCATCATCATCACCGACATGACACCATGATCTCCATCATCGTGTCTCCATGAAGTTGTCTCGCCAACTATTAATTCTACTACTATGGCTAACGTTTTAGCAATAAAGTAAACTAATTACATGGCATTATTCAATGACACGCAGGTCATACAATAAATAAAGACAACTCCTATGGCTCCTGCCGGTTGTCATACTCATAGACATGCAAGTCGTGATTCCTATTACAAGAACATGATCAATCTCACACATCACATATATTTCATTCATCACATCCTTTTTGGCCATATCACATCACACGGCATATGCTGCAAAAACAAGTTAGACGTCCTCTAATTGTTGTTGCAAGTTTTTACACGACTGCTATAGGTTTGTAGCAAGAACGTTTCTTACCTACACCAAAAACCACAACGCGATATGCCAATTGCTATTTACCCTTCATAAGGACCCTTTTCATCGAATCCGATCTAACTAAAGTGGGAGAGACAGACACCCGCTAGCCACCTTATGCAACTAGTGCATGTCAGTCGGTGGAACCTGTCTCACATAAGCATACGTGTAAGGTCGGTCCAGGCCACTTCATCCCACGATGCCACTGAAACAAGATAAGACTAGTAGTGGCAAGTAAATTGACAAAATCAACGCCCACAACAAACTTGTGTTCTACTCGTGCATAGAAACTACGCATAGACCTAGCTCATGATGCCACTGTTGGGGATCGTTGCAGAAATTAAATTTTTTCTATGCATCACCAAGATCAATCTATGGAGTAACTAGCAACGAGGGAGAGGGGAGTGCATCTTCATACCTTTGAAGATCGCGAGACGGAAGCGTTGCAAGAACGCGGATGAAGGAGTCGTACTTGTAGCGATTCAGATCGCGACGGATTCCGATCTAAGCACCGAACAATGGCACCTCCGCGTTCAACACACGTGCAGCCCGGTGACGTCTCCCGTGCCTTGATCCAGGAAGGAGGAGGGAGAGGTTGAGGAAGATAGCTCCAGCAGCAGCACAACGGCGTGGTGGTGGTGGAGCAGGGGTTCTCCGGCAGGGCTTCGCCAAGCTCAAACGGAGGAGGAGATGTATGGGGAGGGGAGGGGTTGCGCCTTGGATGCGGTGCTGCAGCCCTCCCTCCACCCCTCTATTTATAGGGAGAAGGAGGAAGGGGGCCAGCCCCTCTAGATGATATCTAGAGGGGGGGCAGCGGCCAAGGGGGACGGGGCTTGCCCCCCAAGCAAGGGGGGCGCCCCCTTTAGGGTTCCCTCCCCCCCAACCCTAGGTGCATGAGCCCTAGGGGCGATGGCGCCCAGCCCACTTAGGGGCTGGTTCCCTTCCACCTACATCCCATAAGGGCCTCCGGGGCAGGTGCACCCTCCCGGTGGACCCCCGGAACCCCTCTGGTGGTCCCAGTACAATACCGGTATACCCCAGTATATTTCCGATGACCGTATGATGACTTCCCATATATAAATCTTCACCTCCGGACCATTCTGGAACTCCTCATGACGTCCGGGATCTCATTCGGGACTCCGAAAAACATTCGGTAATCACATACAAATCTTCCCTATAACCCTAGCATCATCGAACCTTAAGTGTGTAGACCCTACGGGTTCGGGAATCATGCAGACATGACCGAGATAGCTCTCTGGCCAATAACCAACAGCGGGATCTGGATACCCATGTTGGCTCCCACATGTTCCACGATGATCTCATCGGATGAACCACGATGTCGAGGATTCAAGCAATCCCGTATACAATTCCCTTTGTCAATCAGTACGATACTTGCCCGAGATTCGATCGTCGGTATCCCAATACCTCGTTCAATCTCGTTATCGGCAAGTCACTTTACTCGTTCCATAATGCATGATCTTGTGACTAACTACTTAGTCACATTGAGCTCATTACGATGATGCATTACCGAGTGGGCCCATAGATACCTCTCCGTCATACGGAGTGACAAATCCCAGTCTCGATTCGTGCCAACCCAACAAACACTTTCGAAGATACCTGTAGAGCACCTTTATAGTCACCCAGTTACGTTGCGACGTTTGGTACACCCAAAGCACTCCTACGGTATACGGGAGTTACACAATCTCATGGTCTAAGGAAATGATACTTGACATTGGAAAAGCTTTAGCAAACAAACTGCACGACCTTGTGCTATGCTTAGGATTGGGTCTTGTCCATCACATCATTCTCCTAATGATTTTATCCCGTTATCAATGACATCCAATGTTCATAGTCAGGAAACCATGACCATCTGTTAGTCAACAAGCTAGTCAACTAGAGGCTCACTAGGGACATGTTGTGGTCTACGTATTCACACATGTATTACGGTTTCTGGTCAATACAATTATAGCATAAATAATAGACAATTGTCATGACCAAGGAAATATAATAATGACCATTTTATTATTGCCTCTAGGGCATATTTCCAACAGTTATTGCTAACATTCTTAAAGGTTCTACACCACAAGCAAACGAGTTGGCACCTAACTAGAGTTCGCCTTCATCATCGAAAACAATGATATTGTCGGATTTGGGGTTCCGGCAGACCCTTAAGGTTTGAACTCTGGGGTGCACGCGGAGATCACTCCCCCTACCGGCTCGCGTCTCGACGTCTCGCAAAGGATCTAGGCTACACGAAGAACAACACACGGGACACAAGGTTTATACTAGTTTGGGCCACCATTGTGGTGTAATACCCTACTCTAGTTTGTGGTGTGGTGGATAGCCTCAGGGGCTGATGATGAACAATACAAGGGAAGAACAACCTCGCGAGGGATGTTCTTGTGTTGGTGGTTCTGGCTAAGGTTCGACTGACTCCTCCTGCCTTGAGAGTGGCTTGTCCTATTTATAGAGCAAGGCCCTGGTCCTCTTCCCAAATATTGAGCGGGAAGGGCGCCAACAATTGGCCATTTTGAAGGGGAACATCTAGTACACTTATCCTAACGAAAGTTGGTCCTCGCCTGCCAAAGGCCCTGACGATGACGCCTTCCTGGGCTCCACGATGACCTCCATCCTGCCGTTCTGCTGGTCTTGGTCTTGTTGCACCGGAATGGTAACCTTTTCCTGATGCCTTGGCTTGTGCTTGCCCCCTTTGCACCAAAGAGGAAACAAGGACACAGCGCAGGCCGGCGCCCGCCTGGCGCTCGCCTGGCTCTGGTCGTCATGGCTTGCGTCACAGGCACCTCGTGAGGTACCCCACCTTGATCTCTCTGCCTTCTCGCGAGCCAACCTGACGAGGCTGCGCCTGAGGAAGCTTCCTGTCGTCCGCCCCGTGAGGCTTGGCCCCTCGCGAGGGTCTTGGTCTTGTGTTGAAGAAGGTGGGCCATACTGGGCCACTCCTTGAGCCACGCCGCAAGCTGCAGGCAGGCAAGTTTGGGTAGCCCCATTCCCAGAACGCCGACAGTAGCCCCCATGCCCAAGGCATGCCCGGACTTGGCTTAGCAGAGAAGCGAAGGGGCAAGTGTGAAGCTCCGCGGGCCCCAACAGCCTGCGGCCTTGGGCGCCACATGGCGGTTGATTGGGCATGGGCGTCCGCGCTTTCCCACAACGCCTCGGCAACTGCATGACTTGACAAAAGAGCGGCCCCAGGTCAGGCTTACCTTCTTTGCCTTCGCCAGTTATTGTCCAGATCCCCTTTCTCGCTCTCCTCCGTCTTTCTTCCAAAATCCTCCAGATCTACTTCAATCCCGCACCTTTGGCAAGCCGTGGCGCCTCGTCAGACTCTGGTCGGGGCCTGGTACTCGCCCTCTCTGGATCCTCCGAACATGTCGGAGAAGAACCTCGCCCTCACGCGCCAGATGATGGCGGCGCAAGGCATCGAGGGGGCGGCAGCGCTCAATGTCGGCTCTGCCCTGTCTGAGGACAAAGGGAGCACCTTCTGCACGCTCTTCGTGAGCGCCATCGCCTCCGATCTGGTGCCTCCCTTTTCCAAGTTTTTCCTTTCCGTTCTTTGCCAGTACAACTTGCAAGCTTTGCACCTCCACCCCAACTCTGTTCTTCTTCTGGCGATTTTCGCCTATTATTGCAAGGCTCATGTTGGGGTAAAGCCCTCGGTGGCCTTGCTGCGCCATTACTTTTACCTCCGGGTTTCTCGTGGCCCCATCATCGCATGCGCGAGTTTCGTCGCGTATTCCAGCTCCAACGCCATCTCGAAGCCTGGGAAGAGGATCGAAGGCTTCCGGAGCAAGTGGGTCATGGTGGATGCGGGGCGCATCCACCCTCGGCTGGTGCTGCCTACGGGGCAGCCTAAGGCTGTCGACGATTGGTCCCATGCAGAGCTTGTTGATCCCCGCGCGAAGCCGGTGCAGAAGAGGATGGACGCGGACCTGTGGCCGGGCAACATGGCCATGACGAAGTTGACCGGGGTGACGCTCCTGAGGGAGTTCCTGGAGCATTGGGTGGCTCCGCTTCGGGAATATTCGCTCCCACTGTGGAGGCTCGGGGAAGCCGATGCCGCCCTCCGCCCGAGCTCCGCAGCCATGGCCGATGAAGATCTGGCCGCGGTCCTCCATTCCTTGGTTGGGGCAGACGTGGCGAGACTGGAGGGCGCTCCTGCACCCCTGTTCCTTCGGGATGACTGGGAGTAGGTGGTGAATTCCATGCCCGCTTTCAACGGGGAGGGGCCTGTGCCTATGGAGGTTCCCGAGGATCTGGTGGCCCTGGTGACGGTGAACGTATCTTCCGGCGACTCCGGCAGGGAGGAGGAAGAAGAGGGGGAGGAAGAGGAGTCCGACTCTGAGGCGACCGACGGGGAGTCGGGGAAGTCTCTCCCCCAGCGCAGGTCCTGCGCCCTCCGCCTGATGCCGGACGACGAGCAAGGTGGGGAGAGCTTGCCCCTGGTCCCGAAGAAGGACAGGACGGGGCTGGTTCTCCGCGGGCCTACTCCGGCTCCAAGGCGGCCTGAAGCCAGCTCCAATTCCTCTAACGTGCCTCCTGCTTCCGAGTCTCCTGAGGCTGACCCCAGCAGCCGGCTCTCGGGCTTCAAGTTCGGTCGGAGGCTGCTTGAGTCCGTGATCGATGACCAGTAAGTGCTTGATTTTCGTTTTGCTTTCTGCTCCTGTTGCTGAGGCTTGACGTCCATATTCCTTGGCTAGGCCGGTGCCTGCGGCGAAAAGGCTGAAGGGGGCCCCTGAGGCTTCGCTTGAGGCAACGTTTCCACCTGCGGGAGAAGGAGGTGGCGAGGCCCGAGCCTTTCCTGCCCGGTCATCCTCGTGAGGCCAGGTGGGGCGTGCCGGTGTGAGCTCAGCCCCCGTGGCCCAGGTGACTCCCGAGGCGTCCGTGCCTGATGCCACTGCTGCAGCCGCCGGGGCTCAGAAGGCCCCGACACATGGAGCTGTGATCACGCTGCCGTCTTCTCCTCCTACTCCGCCAACCGCCATTTCTCCGACTCCTTCTACGGTCTTGGATCGTGCTGCTGCTGAGCTGGACCGGCTGCAAGAAGATCTTCAGGGCGCCGACCCCCGCCTGGTGGCCGGGCGCCTGGAGTTGGCCGTTGGCTGGGTCCGCTCTGACGCCTCAGTTCGAGCGGCGCTGGTCCATGCCGTGACGGCCTGCGATAAGGAGAAGCAGGCCATCCTCCAAGCCAAGGCCGCTCGTGACGCCGCCTTGGGCAAGGTTGCGGATGCCCGGGGCCGCTGCAAGGCGCTGGAGAGCAAGCTACAAGGCTTGCGCGACCAGCTCGCCAAGGAGGTCCATGACCGCCAGGAGAAGGAGAAGGAGATGAAGACTCGAGAGGTTGCTGTCAAGGACCGGGACGCCGAGCTTGACGAACGTCGTGGTTGATTGGATACGCTGGAGCAGGCGTTGGAGGCGAAGAGGATCAAGCTGGACGGCAAGGCGAGGGTCCTGGCTGAGGACCGTGTGGCCTTCACGCAGCTGGAGGAGAGGGCTCGTGCCTCACTGAAGACACTTTATGACGGCTGCCTGGAAAGGCCGCTAGCTAGTGCCGAGGATGGCCCCGCCAAGTTGCTTCCCTTCCTGGTCTGCGCACTTCAAGATGTCGCTAACGGCCTTGGCCCCACGGCCGAGGCCGAGGCGCGTGTCCTTTCTTCTGCCGCGCTAGCGCGTGTCTTCACCCACGTCTATCTTCGCGACCCCAACGCCGATCTTGACAGCCTGCTGGAGCCTGCGAGCGGCGAGCTTGCCGCTGCCGCTGCCGAGGCAGTGAAGGGTCGAGCGGAAGCCGTGCTGGCGAAGTTCCGCGCCTTTAGCACCAAGCCAAGGCGAGATGCTGCCAACCCTGGGGCTCCGCGAGGTGAAGCCGCCCAGTGCAACTCCACCACTAGCGATGGCACCGCCAGAAAGTGACCCCTTCGCGGCTCCTCTCCTGTTTTAGTTCCTGCAACATGCATCATGCCTCGTGGAGGCGTTTAAACTTGTGTTTGGCGTTGTGAAAACAACCTATGGACTGTAATATTTTCTTTCGAATTCCTTGAGATTTGCGCTTTTCCTTCCTACTTGCTTGTGTTCTACGTCGGCAGAGCCCGGCCCCGCGCATACCTCAGCCGCTGTTAGCCCCGACCGGAAACCAGGACGGGACCAAGGAGTGAGGGGCTATGTGACCAGTTAGGCTCTTGAGTCGCAATGCTCAAGAGTCCCCCTTGACGCACGAACAGCAAGTAGGGAGGGGAGGTGTAGGAGTGGATCTACCGTTCTACGTCGGTAGGGCCCGGCCCCGCGCAAACCTCAACCGCCATTAGCCCAGGACGGACCAAGGAGTGAGGGGCTACGTGACCAGTTAGGCTCCTGAGTCGCGATGCTCAGGAGTCCCCCTTGACGCTCAAATGGCCTTCGTACCTTGGCTCCGCTCGATGAGGGACGCGCAACGAACCAGGCCCGAGGGGCCTGGCTGGGTGGCATGCGCCCGGGCGTGGCCCGGTCGTAGCCCCCGTGCCCAGCCCCCTCGCGCAGCGCTCCCGAGGGGAGGCGTTATGATAGGGCCGGACACTGAGGTCTGGGCTCCCTGAGGTTGATGCGACCGTGGGCCACCCTCAGTTGTTTATCACCAGCGCGGAGCATAGCACTTCTATATGTGTACGGGCATAGCCGCTCCTCGGCAGTGTCGTCAGCCAGCATGGAGTATGGTGCTTCCACTGGTGCGTGGGAGGGGGCTCCCCTCCGGGAGGAGACCCCGCGGCGTGTACAGCCCCGCCCTGACACGTGGCTGGCACAGTAGGGCTTGACGAGGTGTATCTGGGCACCCGTGAGCCAGCGCGGGACTCACAGGGCCCTACCTCAAGGCGGGTTACGCCTGGCTTTGGGCCTTTGTTTGTAATGTGGTCCTGCAAGTTTGGTTAGATGCCGACGCTCTACGTCCTCAGGTCCCGGCCCTCGAGCAAGCTCAGCCATCACTGGTATGCCAGGTCGCGATGCCGTGGACAAGGCCAGGAGGTGAGGGCTGGAGAGACAGTAAGAGTCCATGAGTCGTGATGCTCAGGTACCCCCCCCCCTTTTAACGTGCAAGCGGCTGGCATGAGGGAAGAAGGGTGCCATCACAGGCATCAAATAATAATCATGGCGGGTCAAACGCACGACCTGAATAAATGCGAGAGAGATACATGCCGCTGGATCAGGCCCGAGTGGCTTAGGGATAATGCAGCCCGAGGGGCGCCCCCAACAAAGTAACTTAAAGGCATGAACAAAAGGGATACATGCCGCAGGGACAGACCCACGCAGCCTAGGAATGATGCATCCCTGGGGGCGCTCCCAGCTGAAAATGAAACTCAAAAGATGTCACCTGATGATGTTGGAGATGAAGAGATGATGAAGTAGCTGACGACGCGCGCTGCGGAGACCGTTCCTCACGAGCCCCCAGGCCTAGGAGCCTCGGGGGCTCCGGAGGCACAGGCGGCTCCTCGAGGACCATCTCCATCTCCACCAGGACTGCGGAATGCCTGACCTCTTGAGCTTCCAGAATGCTCCTCATAAGACGCTGACATGCGGCTGCCGCATTCGGCAGGCCAAATGGCATGCGAACATAGCTATGAGGTGGACCCTCACAACTCCCCATGCGCGAAGGCCATAGGCGCTCTTGAGATGCGGCTCGGTTGAGCCCTGGTATGTCGATGCAGACGCGCAGCCCACCATCCTCGCCTGGATGGGGAGCTACGTGTTGGGGAACGTTGCAGAAAATAAAAATTTTCCTACGGTTTCACCAAGATCCATCTATGAGTTCATCTAAGCAACCAGTCATGGGAGAAAGAGTGCATCTACATACCACTTGTAGATCGCGTGCGGAAGCTTTCAAGGGAACGGTGATGATGGAGTCGTACTCGCCGTGATTCAAATCTCCGATGACCAAGTGTTGAACGGACAGCACCTCCGCGTTCAACACACGTACGGTACGGACGACGTCTCCTCCTTCTTGATCCAGCAAAGGGGAAGGAGAGGTTGAGGAAGAAGGCTCCAGCAGCAGCATGACGGCGTGATGATGGTGGAGAGGCAGTACTCCGACAGGGCTTCGCCAAGCGCTCAACGGAGGAGGAGAGGTGTTGGGTAGGGGAGGGGCTGCGCCTTGGATCAGGTGTTCAGCCCTCCCCTCGCCCCTCTATTTATAGGGGAAGGGGGAAGGGGGTCGGCCCCCTCTAGATGAGATCTAGAGGGGGGGCGGTGGCCAGGGAGGGGGCTTGCCCCCCAAGCAAAGGTGGTGCGCCCCCTTTAGGGTTCCCCCCCCAACCCTAGGCGCATGGGCCCAAGGGGGGGCGCGCCCAGCCCTCCAGGGGCTGCTTCCCTACCCCATGCGGCCCATGAGGCCCTCCAAGAGGGGTGGCCCCTCCCGGTGGACCCCCGAAACCCTTCCGGTGGCCCCGGTACAATACCGATATGCCCCCGGAACTTTCCGGTGTCCGCATGACAACTTCCCATATAAATCTTTACCTCCGGACCATTCCGGAACTCCTCGTGACGTCCGAGATCTCATCCGGGAGTCCGAACAACATTCGGTAATCACATACAAGTATTCCTAATAACCCTAGTGTCACCGAACCTTAAGTGTGTAGACCCTACGGGTTCGGGAGACACGCAGACATGACCGAGATGGCTCTCCGGTCAATAACCAACAGCGGGATCTGGATACCCATGTTGGCTCCCACATGCTCCTCGATGATGTCATCGGATGAACCACGATGTCGAGGATTCAATCAACCCCGTATGCAATTCCCTTTGTCAAACGGTATGTTACTTGCCCGAGACTCGATCGTCGGTATCCCAATACCTCGTTCAGTCTCGTTACCGACAAGTCACTTTACTCGTACCGTAATGCATGATCCCATGACCAGACACTTGGTCACTTTGAGCTCATTATGATGATGCACTACCGAGTGGGCCCAGTGATACCTCTCCGTCATACGGAGTGACAAATCCCAGTCTCGATCCGTGTCAACCCAACAGACACTTTCGGAGATACCTGTAGTGCACCTTTATAGTCACCCAGTTACGTTGTGATGTTTGGTACACCCAAAGCACTCCTACGGTATCCGGGAGTTACACGATCTCATGGTCTAAGGAAGAGATACTTGACATTGGAAAAGCTCTAGCAAAACGAACTACACGATCTTGTGCTATGCTTAGGAATGGGTCTTGTCCATCACATCATTCTCCTAATGATGTGATCCCGTTGTCAATGACATCTAATGTCCATAGTCAGGAAACCATGACTATCTGTTGACCAACGAGCTAGTCAACTAGAGGCTTACTAGGGACGTATTGTGGTCTATGTATTCACACGTGTATTACGATTTCCGGATAATACAATTATAGCATGAATAAAAGACAATTATCATGAACAAGGAAATATAATAATAATGCTTTTATTATTGCCTCTAGGGCATATTTCCAACAGTCTCCCACTTGCACTAGAGTCAATAATCTAGTTACATTGTGATGAATCGAACACCCATAGAGTTCTGGTGTTGATCATGTTTTGCTCGCGAGAGAGGTTTAGTCAACAGATCTGCGACATTCAGATCTGTATGTACTTTGCAAATATCTATGTCTCCATCTTGAACATTTTCACGGATGGAGTTGAAGCGACGCTTGATGTGCCTGGTCTTCTTGTGAAACCTGGGCTCCTTGGCAAGGGCAATAGCTCCAGTGTTGTCACAGAAGAGTTTGATCGGCCCCAACGCATTGGGTATGACTTCTAGGTCGGTGATGAACTCCTTCACCCAAATTGCTTCATGCGCTGCCTTCGAGGCTGCCATGTACTCCGCTTCACATGTAGATCCCGCCACGACGCTCTGCTTGCAGCTGCACCAACTTACTGCTCCACCATTCAACATATACACGTATCCGGTTTGTGACTTAGAGTCATCCAGATCTGTGTCGAAGCTAGCATCAACGTAACCCTTTACAACGAGCTCTTCGTCACCTCCATAAACGAGAAACATGTCCTTTGTCCTTTTCAGGTACTTCAGGATATTCTTGACCGCTGTCCAGTGTTCCTTGCCGGGATTACTTTGGTACCTTCCTACCAAACTTACGGCAAGGTTTACATCAGGTCTGGTACACAACATGGCATACATAATAGATCCTATGGCTGAGGCATAGGGGATGACGCTCATCTCTTCTTTATCTTTTGCCGTGGTCGGGCATTGAGCCCAGCTCAATCTCACACCTTGTAGTACAGGCAAGAACCCTTTCTTGGACTGATCCATTTTGAACTTCTTCAAAATCTTATCAAGGTATGTGCTTTGTGAAAGACCTATGAGGCGTCTCGATCTATCCCTATAGATCTTGATGCCTAATATATATGCAGCTTCTCCAAGGTCCTTCATTGAAAAACACTTATTCAAGTAGGCCTTTATGCTGTCCAAGAATTCTATATCATTTCCCATCAAAAGTATGTCATCTACATATAATATGAGAAATGCTACAGAGCTCCCACTCACTTTCTTGTAAACGCAGGCTTCTCCATAAGTCTGCATAAACCCAAACGCTTTGATCATCTCATCAAAGCGAATGTTCCAACTCCGAGATGCTTGCACCAGCCCATAAATGGATCGCTGGAGCTTGCACACTTTGTTAGCATTCTTAGGATCGACAAAACCCTCCGGCTGCATCATATACAGTTCTTCCTTAAGATGCCCGTTAAGGAATGCCGTTTTGACGTCCACCTGCCATATCTCATAATCATAGTATGCGGCAATTGCTAACATGATTCGGACGGACTTAAGCTTCGCTACAGGAGAGAAAGTCTCATCGTAGTCAATCCCTTGAACTTGCCGATAACCCTTAGCGACAAGTCGAGCTTTATAGATGGTGACATTACCATCCGCGTCCGTCTTCTTCTTAAAGATCCATTTGTTTTCTATCGCTCGCCGATCATCGGGCAAGTCAGTCAAAGTCCATACTTTGTTTTCATACATGGATTCTATCTCGGATTTCATGGCTTCTAGCCATTTGTTGGAATCTGGGCCCGCCATCGCTTCTTCATAGTTCGAAGGTTCACCGTTGTCTAACAACATGATTTCTAGGACAGGGTTGCCATACCACTCTGGTGTGGAACGTGTCCTTGTGGACCTACGAAGTTCAGTAGCAACTTGATCAGAAGTACCTTGATCATCATCATTAATTTCCTCTCCAGTTGGTGTAGGCACCACAGGAACGTTTTCCTGAGCTGCACTACTTTCCGGTTCAAGAGGTAGTACTTCATCGAGTTCTACTTTCCTCCCACTTACTCCTTTCGAGAGAAACTCTTTTTCCAGAAAGGATCTGTTCTTGGCAACAAAGATCTTGCCCTCGGATCTTAAGTAGAAGGTATATCCAATGGTTTCCTTAGGGTATCCTATGAAGACTCATTTTTCCGACTTGGGTTCGAGCTTTTCAGGTTGAAGTTTCTTGACATAAGCATCGCATCCCCAAACTTTTAGAAACGACAGCTTAGGTTTCTTCCCAAACCATAATTCATACGGTGTCGTATCAACGGATTTAGAAGGTGCCCTATTTAAAGCGAATGTAGCTGTCTCTAAAGCGTATCCCCAAAATGATAGCGGTAAATCGGTAAGAGACATCATAGATCATACCATATCCAATAGAGTGCGATTACGACGTTCGGACACACCGTTACGCTGAGGTGTTCTAGGCGGCGTGAGTTGTGAAACGATTCCACATTTTCTTAAGTGTGTACCAAATTCGTGACTTAAATATTCTCCTCCACGATCCGATCGTAAGAATTTTATCTTTCGGTCATGTTGATTCTCTACTTCATTCTGAAATTCCTTGAACTTTTCAAAGGTCTCAGACTTGTGTTTCATCAAGTCGACATACCCATATCTACTCAAGTCATCAGTGAGAGTGAGAACATAACGATATCCTCCGCGAGCCTCAACGCTCATTGGACCACACACATCAGTATGTATGATTTCCAGTTGGTCGCTCGCTCCATGTCACGACCGGTTTTCCAATAAAAATATTTATTGAAAAGCCAATCTTTTAAGTCCAGTATGAGAGAAATCCTCCACACTGGCAGACAAATTCTTGATACAATAAGCCAGTAGCATAAAATGTATTACAGGGTCGAACTACGGTTGCTCAACCAAATTACTACAAGCACGCCAATAATCATACATAATGGCGGATAGAACACAGTGGTGTGGAGACATACTACTGACTCAAGGATAGGCTGGTGGTGGAAAAACACATCGGGGAGAGAAATACAAGACTCTACGTCTGTCATCTCATCGAGCGTCGAGGAGAGGCTCGATGAATTTATTTGGTAGCGGAAGCGGATATAAAACAGTGGCCAAATCCAGGGTCGCACAAGACTGACTGGGACTCCTCTAAGTGTCGGGCTCGCTATCGAACTCTTCATCCATGAGATCGCCTTCGTCAGCATCTGGCCAAATCAACAAGCCAGTGAGTACTTTGAAAGTACTCGCAAGACAGTTCGGACGTAAGATATAACAAATGCATGCATGGATGCAACATGATTAATTCCTTAATGCACAATAAATAAAACTGGCATAACGGGTAAGTAAAAAGGGAAAACGGCGGTAGTCCGCCTGAAATTCCACAGAACATAAATAAGGACTGATCGGGTGTCTGAAGCGACGCCTCGAAAGGTGAACAAATAAAAATAAGGAAAATGATGCCACAGTCGGGCATCTTAGCGACACCACATAAAGGGCTTTAAAAGAAATGCCACAGTCGGACGTCTGAGCGACATCGCAGAAAGGGCTTTAAAAGAAATGCCACAGTCGGACGTCTGAGCGACATCGTAGAAAGGGCTTTAAAAAGAAATGCCACAGTCGGACGTCTGAGCGACATCACATAAAGGGCTAAAAA